>NC_056747.1:858555099-858596938 GCF_019279795.1 Protopterus annectens | reverse complement strand
GAAGAAAGGGGCAATGGAGCTGGTAGCTTACACCAGTAAATTACCTTTTGTTTTGCAAGTAGCAGCAGGAAAGGACTCACTGTCAGTGGTGTTATTACAGTCTTGGCTATAAGAGACATCTCAGGGAATATACACTAAGTTAAGACAGGTTACTGTTTTAGCAGGAGAATGATTCCTGTAGAAAAAGGACATCATCCTTGCATTAAACAGTTTTTGTCGATTTACTGGGGAATAAGACAGATGGAGTATTTGACAATGTTCTCTGGGGTTATAATTCAAACTCCACAAAATCAAAACTTTGCTAAATGACAGTGAGATAAACAAAATCACTGAAGGGGTTAGACAGACATTCCTACAGTGTATGTGGATGGTGCACATTTCTGGAAGGATGGGAAGTACTTACACTGGGTTTGCAATAGTGACATTGCAAAAGGGAGATCAACCAATTATGGTTGGGGTTGCCACCTCTCCTTTTTTCTTCTGGACTATCCGGAAATCAAATCGATTCTCCGGTAGTCTGGAAAACACTGTACAAACTCTGGTATTCTGTTTCAAAATGGAAATATACCAGAGTTTGTTAAATCAGCTGATGTACTATGCTTTTTTACAGAAAAGCATAGTACATTGACTGAAAGCAAGCGTCAGGAATGGAAAAGGGGGAGTTCCCCATCAACTGATGTCATAGTGACATCACAAAATGGGCGGAATGTGGGCAGGTGAGGTGTTGGAATGGATGGAGGTACGGGTGATGCAGTGGGCGTGGCCTTACTATGGTTTTAGCCACAACGAAAGGTGGCAACCCTAATTATGGTTAAGTTACCAGGATACATGTTGGCACAAAGGGCTGAGCTAGAAGCTGTATAACATGTTTAATTTATTTATTTATTGCATTTGCTGACCGGGAAAGTCCACTGGGCCTAAGAAGAGCCTGTTTTCAGTGGAGGCTTGGGGAGAAAAGCTCCACAATATACAAAGCACCACAATATTACATACACGAGACAATAAAATACAAATGAAATAATGTTGATACATAGAAAATATTTACAAAGCAAGTATAAAAAGCATATGTGTAACAGAGATAATGCACATCAACTATAAGCACGTTAACTACAAACAAAGGTCTTAAGTACATTGGATGAATGTAAAGTGGAAGGTAGATATGTGGATGAGAGAGATAGAAGAAGAGGTACAGTGTGATGATGTGATAGATATGGGAAAGTAAATAGATAGTTGTGAGCAGGAAAGAAAGATGAAGAAGTATATGGGTTATGTGCAAGAGTATAGGCATATAGTAGTGTGTGGCTAGAAGCACAGGGGTATAGATATACAAGTACAAAGCAAGAGGAAAAAGATTGAGTTAGAAGTATGAAGTAAGTGGGAGAGAGAAACAGGAAGGTAATAGAAAAGAGTTGAAGCAAATATTAAAGGAGGTGGATAGTGATAGTGAGGGTGATGTCTTTGGGATGTGGGAGGAAACCGGAGCACCCGGAGGAAACGCACGTGACCACAGAGAGGACATGCAGACTCCACACAGAAGGCACCCCAGCCGAGGATCGAACCTTCCGAAACAAAAAGGGGAAACATTTTAAAAGAACTGTTCTCACAGCCCAGGAACATACAGTACTCAGAGCTGCTAATCTTCATTTATTTATATGCATGGCGTCACGGGCTAATATGCATGGCATGCCAGTCATGCCTCATTTCCATTCCGCTTCACAGCCATTAGGCTTGTCAATCACCCTGGCCACACCTACTCATGCGGGAAAGGGACGGTGAGCCTGTACACTACATCATCACATAGATCCCTAGACTGAGTTCTAAACCCTCTTCTATGTATGATTTGCAATGCTTGGAGGCTGAGAGGTGTGTTTGCAAGTTTCAAATGTCTATTAAGCTAATTCCCTGCTTTGTTGTTACATACCCCTCAACCGCTTAGCACAAGAATTCAGGACAAAGCCAAAAATAATTTGTGTGACAGTGTGTTGGGGGTAGGAGAAGGCCAAAAAAAAAAAATTCAGAGACAATTTTTAAATATTGCTGTTATAAAATTAGAAAGTAGCGTGCATTTTCTGAAGGATAGGAAGTCTGCAATTCAAATGTTTAGTCTTTATTTAGTGAATGCAACCCTTATAAATTTATCAGAAAACCGTACGTTTTACAAGGGAGAAACCAAAAATGAGGCAAAAAATCTAAACAGTCTACGAAATTAAATATTCGAAAGGTATACAATGTACGTTATTTACTGCACATTAATCAATAACATATTTTTGAAAAAGTAGATGATATACTACAGACTGCAAGTGGTCAGAATAAGAATCGCTATTAAGTGCCTGCATTAAAATGAACTGAGGTAACCTTGCTCATTCTGTCAACATGAAAAGGCCGGGTTAAATTTTTTTCGCACCTCCTTCGTTTTTGAAAGCCGGCAACAGAATCAACACATTGCTGTCAGCATACCGCTCTCCACCTCTTTTGATTTCCTTAGACTCAGACAGGAGCCAAGCACATCAGGCCATACCGATCAGCTCATATTACCCCGCCCACTCTCCTCTCATTGGGCACGCCTGTACCTGCTGCCTAGGCAATGGAAACCCAACTGAACACTGCCCTAGCCAATCAGTGTGATCTATTTTCTTCCGCGTGTGTTGCTACTGGGGGTCAGGGGGGAATGCACTGGGATAACCCTTGTTTCCATTTACAACACTCAGGCAGGGATGCAGGTTGGAGGGGAGAAGCAAATGGATGGGTGACAATGTGATGGATAGGGGATGTCTGACTCCATGGGAAATCTGGCAGTGGGATATCCCCGATCGGGAAGAGTTGGACTTTACATCATTCAGTAACCATTCCTCTCACAGGCACTCCGAGGTCATCAGCGGGGTCTCTCTGTCGTCGTTTGGAGTCCAGGTAAGCAATGAGAGAAGATGACAGTTTCTCAGCATAAATGACGTTTAGTTTTGGGATGTTTGCCAAGTTTAATAAATTATTATCAGTCGCTTGAATGTGTTTTTAGTGACATGAGACGGGTTCAATGTGTATGTATTTGTGTGTGTTTTCCTTGTTATAAATATTGTATAATGAATGGCACTGATTCATACGAGGTGTCAAACCAGAGTGAATGTACAGTATATAATGTTAATGCTTGACAAACCAGAATGTTAAGAATGCACACCGCGTGTAAGAGAGCATGCTGTAGAACGGGTGTAACACGCTATGCTTTGAGGCGGCGTTCTGTCAATTGGAGGATTTCTGTAGCTTGGTCCATGTGGGACCCGCACTTCTTGGGTATTTACTGGCCCATCATGGATGCTATATTTTTTCTTGTGGTAGAGACAAGTAGGATGAAGTTTGTGTTTCTGTACTTTGGTACAGCTGTGGCATTTGTTGACTAAAACTCCTATTTGGTAGCTGCTGCGCTGCCTGGACCTCAACTACTATGTTTAGAAAGAAGTGCTTTTCATGATTATTACTAAGGTTATTATGAACGAAACTGTAAACATCGGTGTAAAACGCGCAGTGAGCATATGTTTAGTATTGCCGCTGAGGTGATGTATTCCATAAACAGTTGTTTTGGGTTTGAACTTAGCCGATATGATTATTGTGCGCTATTTGTATAGTAGAGGTGAACGACTTTTAATCTTGTTTATGCAGTGTGTAAATTTTAGCTGAATAAAGGACAACTGCTGATTTTATGCAATGTTTGTAAATGATTTGTCAGCACAGGCGACAAAACAATACCTTTAGCGACATCTGGTTTTATGAGAAACTGACTCGAAAAGTAAGATGGCATCTGTCGCACTGTGTACCTGTCTGTATCCGACACTTCTAGGGTGGGTGGTGTGTAGTAGTTACACTCTGCACCATGGTTAATATGAGATGCACCCAAATTTGAATGCATTAACTAGCCACACTAACGACACGTGTCCCTTGCGTCTTATTTAGTGTATTGTGCACTGTCAACATTTAAACGCATTATACATATCTATTTTTTACGCAGCAAGGGTCAATCAGAATCCCGGAAGTAAAGGTATGTGGAACTTGCAAAAGTTAATAGAAAAAAATCAGTATTACAGATTAAACGGCAATGTTGAGTTTAAGAAGAACTCCTCTACATTTATAGTCATAGGTTCACTGGTAAGTATTAGGCTTATTGCTCTTGCAGACTATTTTATCCCAAGCCAATTTCCATTCAAAGGTGAAAATCAAACTTTGTAACTTGTTGTCTCTAAGTTAAACACCTTAACCATTATGCCAACTTCAATTGCTTTTGAATTGATACTTTTTAGTAATTTGTCTAAAGTATCTCAAACAAAAAAAGGTTCATAGTTTTGTTAATTTAGACTGCAAGTTTTGTGTGACTGAATATTTGAATCACAAGCTACATGATTCACAAAACTTGTTACTAATTGGTGCCACAGCAGCACTTGTACGTTAAATATATTAATTTAAGAGAATCATCAGTTCCGTTAACATTTTTATTCATATACAGAGGATTCTTCATTGTCTGTCATCGATTGAATTTCCTAACCTAAGCATAAAAGATATACATATTTGTTGCCTGTAGAGCTGTGTTCCGTATTTTACAACCCCCATGCAGAGTGCATTGTATATTCCATTTAGAGATGTATAATTATTAACAAATAATGATGTTGTAACTGTGGTTGCATATGTGAAGTCTTCTGTGTGCCTATCATTAACGTGGTAGTTCAGCAAAACTATCATTTACAAGTTTAGTGTTCATATTCTTTATTTATTTATTTAACATTTGTTTACCGGGGTGGTCTGACTATGTTTACAGAACCCGTTTTCAGCAGAAGCCCGGGGAGAAAAGCTCCAGATACAGTACAGTGCAATACAAATACAGTATAATCCAATACAATAAAGATTATGTTAGAAATACTATACAAAAAATAAGTTGAAAGAACAAACTTCTGCAAAATGTTGTAATATATTACTACACATATAAACAGTTCTATACAGTTAAAACATTACAGATGATAACAGTCACTTTCATCATACATGATGTAGAAATAACAGTCAGAAAGTTAGTGATGCAGACATATATTGAGAGAGAGTTAAGAAGAATAGAAGCAATAAAGCCTGAGCAGCAGCTTAAGGATATGGTATAGAAGTAGAGAGGGAGTTAGAAGAGGTTTAGGATCTTGCAGACTGTGAGTGATTGAAATGTGAGAGAAGAGGAAGACCTGAGCATTAGGCAGGCTTTATGCAGGAGCAGAGACATGTATTTTTGAGATGATTTTTTTAGAGTCTTTGAAATGGGTTAGGCCAGGAATAAATCTGGTAGCTAGAGGTAGTGAATTCCAATGTATAGAGACAGAGTATGAATACAGAGAGTGATCAGGTTTTCTTGTGGGTTTTGAGATAGCTAAGAGATATTTGTCTTCTGATTGTGGGGATTGATTTGGTGTGTAAGGTGCGACTAGTCTGGCTAGTGCAAGGCAGGCAGTAGGCTTGAAAAATAAGGTTGTGCAGGGTGGATAGCTGAATAAAGGCAAGTAGGTTGGATAGTTCAAGACAGTTTAGTTCTAGGAGTGGTTTACAGTGTTGTGTGATATTTAGAGTTTGTGGCAAAGTTTGCAACTTTGTTGTAGCATTGTTCCAACTAGGGTAGAATTTTGTAAGTTAGTTAAGACAGGGGCACCATAGAGAAGAAAGGGAAGTAAAAATGTTTTTGCAAGGGTAGTTTTGGCTGCTGCAGTAAAAAAAATGTTTGTTTTTGTATGAGTCCCAGTTTTTGATGAGTTTTCTTTATATTTTGCTGTATATGGGGGGGGGGTCAATTGAAAGTTTGTTGTCAATGATAACACTTAGAAGTTTGGTTTCCTGCACTGTTTCTATGGCAGTGTTGTTAGATGCAAGGATGTTGAAATGATCAGTGACAAGGGAGGTGTTTTGGGAAAGAATGAGTGTTTGTTTTGTCTTCTATGGGTTAAGAAAGAGTTGGGCATTTCTTAGCCATTATTCAACTGCTGTAAAGGACTGTTGAGTTTTTGAGAGTAGTTTTGGTAGTTGATTGAGCAGTGCAGATTATGGTGGAATCAACAGCATATTGAATGAGGGCATACCTCTCAACCTGGAAACATCAAAAATCTGAACAAGGCCCATGAAAAATAGGTACGAATATGTATGCTGATTAACATCTAATTTGCATACACAACTGCGTAACCCCACCCACTCCAATGGAATTGTGGGATACCAACTTTCAAACGCAAACTGAAGAACAGACAACCAAAATACGGCACCAAAGTCCCCCTGCAGCCATTCCAGTGTCCCATTACCTGGCTGTTTCACCCCATTTACCATAAACACTAATGCATGCATACTGCTTTACTTCTACAATGATTATTTGGATTTTATTTTACATTTTACAGCACAACAATGCAGAAACACTAAAAGACATCTGGTAAACAAAGCAATACTGTCTCACAATGAAAATAGGCTTGGCATTAAAACTTCTCTGCCCTTGAAACTCACATTTATTGAAACAGCATTGAAACTCATACCACATCCAAAGAAAATGTATCTGGCCAGTGGTGGATAAACTGAGTTCTTACTACAACAAACGGCTACTTTTTCAAGTCAATAATACACTTCCCATCCGAGGATTGAGTAAAACATTCACCCGCTTTATTAAAATTAAAAGTAACGCTAACAGCAACAGATGCGTGTTACTTGAATACGGACTGAACGAACATAATACTGAATAAAAACACTTATTGACGGGTGAAAGCGCTTAACCTGGAGCAGTACAAGCTGTGTTTTTTGTGATGTTCTAAACTGGCACAGTGTCTTTGTTACAGCAGAAATTAGTGTTTTTATTCAGTATTATGTTCGTTCAGTCCGTATTCAAGTAACACGCATCTGTTGTTGTTAGCGTTACTTTTAATTTTAATAAAGCGGGTGCATGTTTTACGCAATCCTCTGCTGGGAAGTGTATTATTGACTTAAGTAGCCATTTGTTTTGCATTTTACGGAAACTTTATATCTGGTGAAGAGGAGGTGTTTCGAGCACTTATTGGCACAACGTGGTGGTAATAACAGCTGGTATACATACCTAGAACAGAGAGAATGTATCAAGACCTTTTAGCTACCCCTCTCCATTTTCCATGAAATATTTGTAAAATAAATATTTATTTTAAATTAGAGCATATTTTGATTTTATATTAATTTACTTCCTCTGTACATACAGTGAACCAACTGTGTGCTTTGATACTTTACTTTGATGGGATTAACCTTGGAGTTAATGGAGTTAAAGGGGCTGCCTTATTAAAAGGATAACAATTTAAAGTTAACCATAATGGCATATACCTTCATGAGAGTGTTAAGAAAATAAAATAATGACAGAAATTCTGATTGTGAATGTACCAAGTACAAAGATTAATAATTTCTTGCTGCATTGGGTGGTGGTGAAGTGGACAGATAAAAACATATCATACATTTTATCCGTTTATTAGTGACTCAGAATCAAAAGTTAAAACTTACAAAAATGTGTACCATGTTTTATTATGCAGTGTTGGCTGACCAAGTTTGTTGCATGTTCATCAGAAGTCCAAGGAGAGAAACTCAAACCGAAAACATGCAAGCAAAACGACACATTCACAACATATTTTCAAAAGTAATAAGCAGATACACTCAAATCAACATTTTGTTCAGGTATTAGATCAGGTGTAGAAATTAAAGCAATCACAAACTGAGTCTATGAATTGAGAGTCAATAGTTAAAAGTTCCAATGTCCTGCACTGATAAACTCAAGTCAGAGAAATAGGAGGCCCTAACTCGTAACCCAAAGAGATGGCCACCAACAGCATACATGTACAGTGCTGCTCCGAATACTAGTTAGTGCTAATAACTAACTGCAAACAAGAAATGTTTAAAATACAAGTTAGTCTCTCTCTCTCTAGCTATCAAACTGGCCAGCTACCGTCTATGTGTATTACTCGTTAGAAATGTTTGGTATAATACAACAGTCTTCATTTGAAGATTGACAGTAAACTTTGTGCCCTGTGTCGATGATTATACACTGGACTCGATGCATTCTGCAAAGGAATGGAATAGCTGCTTCAGGATCATTGTTTAATGGTAGTTAATAACTGCTACAATAATAAATAAGTATGTAAATAAATGAATTAATGTTTAAATGAGGTGACTGTAGTGTTGTTTTTTTTTTCAGTTTGTTATCTGGAAAATGCACCAATTCTCAATGACGTATGTCCTCTGGTACTGCTAAGAGCTTATTTATGTTCCTTTATATATGTGCCGGGCTCTTGCCATACACACAGCTCCATTTCACCAGAATGATTTGTTTTGTGAAAAAGAAATACAAATAGAGTTAGAGGGTATGCAGTTCAACTATCGACTGATTTAGTTATTCCTACTTATTTGTTAGTTGCAAGAACTCTTTTAATCCATGACTGAATCTTCAGGAAATAAATGCTTACAAGAATCTTTCACTTATCCATTTCGGGATCACCAAATATATGGCGAAGCTTTTGAATTAATAAATAATATCGACAAATTTATATTGAACAATAATAAAGCTGATCACAAGAGACCATGTTCTATTTATTGCAGTCATAACTCTCAGCCTTCAATCTCCAAAATGTGGTGCACTCTGTCATAAGTAATGTGGAGCAAATGGAAGTGCGGCACATTTACTACCAGCTTCAACAAAACCATTATTTTGAAAAAGTAATCTGATTCATTGCATGCTTACCATCAATATCAGTTAAAGTCTCTACACTGACTGTGAATGCCGAGCCTTCTAAAATCCGACAAGCGAGATGTTTGGCCATAATATATCTACATTCCATTGCAGGCTAGCTGAGCAAAAAAGCAGGCAGGAGCTAATAAAATCCAGGTGCAAGCGATACAAACAAGCCATTCCCGCTCGCAAAAGCATTTGATTTGAGCCTATGTGTGTGATCTCAATTCCGACAGGCTGGTAGCCCAAGCCGGAGCTGACGTCATCGCGTGTGTGATGACGTCAGATGACGAAAAGCGAAAAATAAAACATAAAAAACAAAAAAAATTGTAAATCAATTGGTGCCACTCGGTAATTGTGGCACCCCATTTTTGGGCCCCAAAACTTGGTAAAAACTGAGTAATTCGGGACAGTTGGGAAGTATGAATGAGGGTCCCAGGGTGAGAGGCAGTGTGAAGATGTTTGTGAAAATGTTGAAGAGTAGGGGTCCTAAGATGGAGCCTTGGGGGACTCCAGTAGGGTTGTGGGGAAAGGGTGAGAGTTTGTTGGACCATTTCACTGCTTGTTTACAATCCTTTAGGTAGCTCTGAAACCATTTTACTGTGTTATGTGAGAAGCCTAAGTTAGACAGTGTGCTCAAAAGCAATGGGTGAGACACTGTGTCAAAGGCTTTGGAGAGATCAAGGAATACTGAAACTGTGTAGCATCCTGCATCTCTGGCCTTGTTCACGGTGTCTGTAAAAGATAATAGGGCTGTAGCTGTGCTGTGGCTAGGTCGGAAGCCATGTTGTGTTTTGGTTAAAAGATTGTTTTTTAATAGATATTGCATTACCTGCTGATGGATACCGGGTCCCTATTAAATTGCCGAATGTTTCAAAGTTCGAATGTCATATGGTCGACACCATATGATCGAACTTTGAAAAGTTTGAAGGTGAAAGGCAATGGCTCCATACATGCAGAATGGGAAAATGAAAATTTCCTTTTTCTGTACTGAAGTGCAGTCTCAGAGTTGGTATTTTTAAGTGGGGGGCGCAGGGGGGCTTGCCCCCCTGCTCAGAGCGTTAATGTAAGTTTTTTATTATATAGTCGATGTTTCAAGTTTTGCTCATATGTTGTCAAACATATAAGGTTTGAAATTTTGAAGCGTCGAATATATAATGTAGACCCATGGATACCTCTGTCTAGAATTATGGATAGGGGTGATAAGATGGATATAGGATGGAAGTTGGATGGATCAAAAGAGTTTTGCTCTTTTGTGGATGGGGGTGATGTGAGATTGTTTCCATATGGTAGGTACTTCTGATTCGGATAAAGACCTATTTATAAGGATACTGATTGGGTAGGCAACTGAGCTAGCATCCAGTTTGAGGTAGTATGGGGGGAGATTGTCAGCTGAAGTAGAGCTGGGTTTTAGTTTTTGTAGCAGTTTCTTAATGGTGTCAGTGGGTATGGGCTGAAATGAGAATGGGGTTTGTATGACATTTTGTTGAGTATGGGGTTAGTAATGACAGGGTTAAAAGTAGTTGATGGCCTGGGGTCAGTGTCTGAATAGGTTGAAGGGGGGGGGTCAGCATTAGGGGTGTTGGTTAGTAGGTCTGAAATTGATTTTATGAAGTGCTTGTTAAAGTTTTCGGCTATTTGTGATGGAGGGGTATCAGGTGATAGGGTGTGTTCTCCATTTCTTCCAGGGTTAAGTAGAGAAGATATGGAGTGCCAAAATTTACTGGGGTTAATTTTATGCTGGAGTTGAAGCTGGGAATAATATGACTTCTTATCTCTGTTGATTAGTTTCGTCACTTTGTTACGTGTGTTTTGAAATTAACATGATTTTGTTTATTTTTGTTTTGTTTCCAGGTTGACCAGGCTAGGTCCCTGTGCTTCATCAGGTGTTTACATTCCTTAGAGAGCCATGGTGCTGAGTTCTTTTTGATTCTTTTCATACGAATGGGGGCTGGTGCATTAAGTATGTGAAGGAAGGTGTTATTAAAGTATAGGGCAGCATCATTAAGGGGCAGTTGTTTAAGGGGTGTCCAGACTATTTCCTGTAGGAGATTGTTGAATTTATGTTGACAAAAATTGAGTTCCTAACTGATTTTATAGTGTATACTCTTAGTTGTTGGGACTTTTGTTCTAAGGGAGTAAGCTGGTAGATGATCACTCAGGGAGCCAGGCAGTGTACCAGAAGAGGGGTAATTAGCAGAGTAGGGTACTAGAATCCAGTGTAAGGTAGATTGGAAGGCAAGATCTTTGCATCTTGTTGGAGCATTGATAAGCCGAGAAAAAACATACATATTTATACTATTTGTGGGGGACTCGGAAGCTATGGTTTGACAATCTATATTTGCATTTCCTAAGATTATTGTTTCAAGGTTTATTGTTTGGGATGTCCAGGATAAACTGGTATAGTGTTACCTGGTGGGATATATATTACTATTACGTAAGTTATTTTTGACATATTAAGGTTCAAAAAGGAGATTAGTACCTCAGCATTGGAAAAGATCAGTATATTACTGGCATAGGGTGTGATGTTGAGTGTAGAGGCATATAGAAGTGCTATCCCCCCCCCCCCCGTTTTTTTAGATCTATTTCTTCTGGTTATTGCAAAGTTTGGCGGTATTATTTCTGAGTCTTTTACATTAGGATGTAGCCATGTTTCAGTAAGGGCTGGTATGTCAGGTTTATTTTGATCAATCCAGACATGCAGTGGGGCTGTTTTGTTACATATCATTCTAAGGTTAAGTCTAAGTATGTTTAAGTCTTTGGGGTTACTCTTGTGGTTAGAATTAGAGGGCGAGCCAGGGTTAGGATGTAACTTGTTCAGATAAAAATTTATCTGCTTTTACTGTACTTGTGTTTCTACCTACTTCATTTTACTTTTGCATCATCTTAAAAATACTCAATTGTATTTATTACTGCTTGGTGTAACTCATTCTAAGCCTTTTGGTTTAAACACTTGGGCTTCGGACCAGTTGTTTTGCACTGAGAGGGTTTGTGGTCTGCACTGTTGTGGCAGAACAGGTAGCTTACATCCTTCTAGGTTGGGAACTGCTGATTGAGGGCTCAGTGTCTGTTATTCTAAAAGTGTATTAATTCTGGTTTAAGCACTTGGGCTTTCAGGCCAGTTATTTTACATTAAGAGGGTTCGTGGTCTGCACTCTTGTGGGAGGAGAGGCTGGACTCTGCCCTTCTGAGCTGGGAATTTCTGGTTAAAGGCTTATAGTGCATGCATATCTGAACTGCTTCTTACCGAAGTTGGTGCGCCTTGTTTGCTGTGGCATAGACTGGATTCGGGCCTGCTGGATCTAGCTTTGTTTGTGTAACTTGAGCACTAATCCAGACATTCTCTAAAGTATTCAATTGTATTTATTACTGCTTGGTTGTAACTTGATTAAAGTGTAGCTATCATTCTAACTCTTTTGGATTAAGCACTTGGGCTTCAGACCAGTTGTTTTACATTAGGAAGGTTTGTGGCAAGCACTGTGGTGGCAGGACAGGTAGCTTTCATCCTTCTAAGTTGGGAACTGCTGATTGAGAGCCCAGTGTCCAAGGGTATTAGTTCTGGTTTAGGCACTTGGGCTTCAGGCCAGTTATTTTACATTAAGAAGGTTCGTGGTCTGCACTCTTGTGGGAGAAGAGGCTGGACTCTGCCCTTCTGAGCTGGGAATTTCTGGTTAAAGGTTTATAGTGCCTGAATATTTGAACTGTATTTTACTGAAATTGGTACACCTTGTTTGCTCTAGCATAGACTAGATCCAGGCCTGCTGAATCTAGCTTTGTTTACATGCTTGTTGTTTGTTTGCTTGTTATTTCCCTGGAAGCTAATTCCACCTAATACGCGGCTTCTCAGCGCTTCTGTGGATCACTAGTGATATCTGCATTGCTTACTGTACTAGTTCCTTGTTTCACTTGAAAGAAAGTTACTGTTTGTCGTTTTTGCATTTAGTTACTTGTAACACATTGCACTCAAGTTACCTGGCACTTGCTCACTATAGCAATTATATAAGTCAGCACTACACCCTCACTCCCCACTGGCACTTGTTTTCAATTATTAAGGAATTCCCAATATTATTCTAGCATGTCCAAAGGTCAGTTGTCAATCTCCTCTCCGGTCCAGCTGGTGAATCTGGGAATCTTGAGGCAATGTTATAACTGCCTCATGTACACAGACAACCCTCTCCTCCTCCCACATAAAACAAATACTTGCGAGAGATGCAGCTATTTAGCCAAACTGGAGGCTGAGCTCTCTCAACTCAGGACTGGCAAGACCAGACAGGAGGAGAAGGCAACTACACACACCACAAAACCAGCCTCACATAATGCTACCACACCACTGAATCAAACACATAAACACACAAAGACATACTCGGAGGCTCTGAGTAAAAATTTACCTAAACAGCAGAGGCCTCCAAAGCAGACACCCAAACAACTGCTACCTCAAGACACCCCACAAGCAACACATAAACCACAAAAGCAGTGTGCAAAGCAGTCACAGCCCTTAAGGCCAAATACAGCACCAAACATACTTGTCATAGGTGACTCCATAGTCAGACACACTGATGTCCCACTCACCAGGCTGAACAAGGAGAGGGTCACAGTAAGCTGCCTATCGGGCGCTAGAATCCGCCACATAACACAAGCACTCTGGTCACTCCACGGCAAGTACAAATATGACACAGTCATTGTCCATGCTGGTGTGAGCGACCTGAGACGTACCTCCCTGGACTACATGAAAAGAGACATAGAGGAGCTCTCTGATTATGTAGCCCAGGCAGGTATGACCCTGACCCTGAGCAGTATCCTTCCTTCACCAAGAATGATGCCACAATATAGAGACAAGATGATCAGCTTTAACAATTGGCTTAATGTCTGGTGTCATTCAAAGGGGATCCAGTGTCTGTCTGCCTGGGATGACATGCTTGACAAGCCACGCTGCTTCGCAAGGGACGGCTTGCACCTGTCACCCCTGGGATTCGGATATTGGCTAAGGCTCTTGCCACCCCATAGTGCCTTTTAGGCAAGGCTCAAATTCTAAACCTACCACCCTAGAAAACAAAAATGGGAAGAAACTGAGGGTAATGCTGCTCAATGCCAGAAGTCTAAATCTCAAAATGCACGCACTCGAGGCCCTTCTCAGTATGGAGAACATCGATTGTCTGTGCTGTAACTGAAACCTGGTTCAAGGCTCCTGAGAGCACCCCGGCACTATTAGGTTTTACCTCATATCATGCGTTCCGCCCCAAAACCCGGACCACACCACAAAAGGAGGGTGTATCCATATTCATAAAGGATACCCACACCTCCAGGTTGGTGGCAACGCAAGCTTGAAACCATCCAGGTGCAACTAACCATAGGCAAAACTGCTCTACAAATTGTAGCATGCTACAGGCCACCCTCTCAAACTCAGGAACCCCACACAGCCTTCCTGAAGACACTGGAGGGTATAAATGTATCTCCAAACACCATCATATTGGGTGACTTCAACTACCCGAATATAGACTGGGAACATTACTCAAGCCCTAACTTTCTAGCCCAACGGTTCCTGGAGTTCATAAATTC
The DNA here is from genome assembly GCF_019279795.1 of Protopterus annectens. Taxonomy (NCBI): domain Eukaryota; kingdom Metazoa; phylum Chordata; order Ceratodontiformes; family Protopteridae; genus Protopterus; species Protopterus annectens. Next base: position 858,582,660 of record NC_056747.1, on the reverse strand, counting down.
AAATGTCATGGAACAGCTAGTCACTGTTCCCACGAGAGGAGAAAATATACTAGATCTCATTATCACAAACATGGGGACAAAATGCTCCACACCGGAAGTATATCCCTCATTGGTGAGATCTGATCATAAACTAATCTCACTGGAAATCCACATCCGCCCCCACCCCAAACAAAAAAGACCACAGTGAAGAACTTCTCTAAAGCAAACTTCACACTACTCAAGACTGGTGTGGTATCCTTCAACGCCCCTGAGCCAGTGGAAACCACAATCCAAGCTGCAGAAGCCCTTACAAATGCCTTCTATGAACACCTCCAGGACTGCATGGATCAGGCAATCCCAAATAAAACCAAGACTCTTTCCACAAAGGGCAAACGTCCAGTCTGGTGGACCCCAGCAATTAACAAACTTTACAATAAGAGGAGAAAGCTATTACATGATAGAACAAAATCCATAAAAGGGAAGTCACCCCTGATCATTATTAGTAAAAAAATACGAGCACTCATAAAATCAACTAAGGCCAATTTTGAGAGAAAAATTGCCATGGATTCAAAGGACAATCATAAGGCCTTTTTCAGCTATGTTAGGAACCTGGGTGGAAACTCCCAGATATGCTCAGAATTAGTCCAAAATGATACAAAAATCACTGAACCCACAGACATTGCCAACATACTGGCAGACAGGTTCAGTGCAAACTTCACCCCCCTCTCCCCCCCAAAGGAGAGATAACTATCCCAGCAGAGTGTAGCCTCCCAGACATCTCAAATGCGCAGGTGAAAGCTGCTCTCTCTAAAGCTAAAGACATAGCATCAATGGGACTGGATGGTGTCCCCGGCTGTGTGCTACACGAGCTAAATGAGGAATTAAACCCGCACATAAGGCAGCTATTTAATCTCAGCCTTACCACAGGATACGTGCCCAAGGATTGGCGTACGGCAACTGTGGTCCCACTCCACAAAGGCGGTGCCTCTACGGACCCTGGTAATTACCGCCCCATAAGTTTAACAAGTCTAGTCTGCAAAGCTATGGAGAGGATCATACTGGAGTTCATAAACAAAGATATAGGGGACTTGCAGACATTGGAACCGACCCAGTTTGGCTTCGTCAAGGGCAGATCATGCCTTTTGAACTTGGTCAACTTCTTCGAAACAGTCACCAAGGCCATTGATGAGGGAAAGGCAGTCCATACAGCCTACCTTGACCTTGCAAAGGCCTTCGATACAATACCCCACTCGGGTATTGTAGAAAAACTTACCAGCTTAAATGTAAACCCATATGTCACAAGATGGGTTGCAAACTGGCTTAAGGACAGAACCCACAGGGTTAGAGTTGCTGGCGCTATGTCAGACTCCAAGCCGGTCACAAGTGGTATCCCACAGGGCTCGGTCCTTGGCCCCCTATTGTTCGGCATCTACTTCTCAGAAGTACAGCCCAACATGGGAGGACTTTGGCTGACAAAGTTTGCAGGCGACTGCAAACTGGGCCATAGTGGAAAGTGCATCGGACACCGATATCCTTCAGAAGGGACTCACGGAAACAGATAGCTGGTGCCAGAGCCATGGCCTGAAGTTAAACGCCAAAAATGTATAGTCATACCCTTCGGGAAAAACAAGGTAACCCCAAGCTACCATATAGGTGGCAATCCACTAAGCACAGAAGAGGTTATCAGGGACCTGGGGACCCAGGTTGACAGTGGCCTTTCTTTTGACACTCACGTTGCTAAAGTGGTTAGAAAGACCTTCTACATTGCCCACCTGATCACGAAGGGATTCACATCCAGATCTAGTGAGGTCATTGTTCCCCTGTACTCTTCACTTATCAGACCAATGATCGAGTACAATGCCCCATTCGGGATGTATCTCACCAGACATCTGCAGCAATTGGAGAGACCCCAAAAGTTCCTCACCAAAAGGATAAAGGGACTCCAAAATCTGTCATATGCTGCCAGATTGAAGAAACTCCAGCTCTATTCAGTTGCATACCGTCTGCTCAGAGGTGACATGTGCCTGACATACAAGGCCATGTCCAACCCGGAATTAATGGACATGCTCCACCTCAAAAAATCCAAATCCACCAAAACCACTAGAGCAAGCGACTTAAACCTTAGCACGGATATAAATAGGACGTGCTGGAGGGATAGATTTATCACTCAGAGACTCCCTATGCTGTGAAATAAAATCCTGATCCATGTGAGGCAGAGCACCTCGCTGGCTCTGTTCAAGAGAAATCTTGACCTGTGGATGGGAGATCATAGGTTTATCCCGGGAATCATCTCTGTGTCACTGCTGGACAGAGGCACAACAAACTAATGGGCACAGTATTTTTTCATATAACGGGTGGCGTAAGCCACAAAAATTTGGGCTAGGCTTATAAATGCCTTAGGGCAGATAGCCTAGTATAAACCTATGAACCTATGTCTCCACATTTGAGTAGATAGGTAATGAGGAATGCATACCATGGGAAGTGTTTTTTATTCCTGGGTGAGAGTACTGGTGTCAGGTGTGGTTTCATAGGAGGTGAGGAGGCTAGTTTGTGGCTTGAATAGAATGGGAGTGTATAGGAGAAAAGCTGGGAGGAGATACATGAAGCTGTGTTGTTTATTGGGGAGAGGGTTAAAGGAGGTTGTTGGTGTGTATTGGTGTGTGGGGGTATGCAAAGATATAGCTATAGTGAGGTTGAGAATTAAGAGTAAAGAGGCTGGGCAAGTTAGGAGGAGCATGTCAGCAGTGATAGTGGGATTAAATAGTAAAAGTGGGATTTGTGTGTTTGAGTGTAGTACATGTGTAAGTAAAGATTGTTATGTGATGTGTGTGTGCAACTGAAGGTAAGTTTGGAATGTTTTGACTTCATAATGGGCTTTGATAATGTGGTTAGGTGTTTTACCTTGCAATTTGTGATAAGGATGGGGTGGGGCTGATATGATTGGTCAGTAGTAAAATCATGGTGCAATGCTAGTTTGTGTGTATAGCAGAAGAGAAGGTGGTAAGCCTGGAGTTAATTTAAAATAGTTTGAGGTGGTGATTGTATTGTGATGGTAGAGTAGAGTAAGATGCAAACAAGTATAGTAGTAGGCATGTGAGTTCAAGGGGATGGATGTAAGGGAGAGCAGATAAGTTTGGCTACATAAAAGTAAGTAAGTTGTGCATGAAATGTGGGTGTGGAGAAGGTTGGGTTGTTAAACTATTCCCGGTGCCATAAAGTCTGCTCTTCAAATTTTCCCTTTGAACTAGCCAGTTTTTTTAATTTTGGCACTCAAATCTGTTTCTTTGAGCTCAGCACTTGTTCAGAACTCGTTGTAAGCACTAAATATGCTACAAATTACTACAGCACTCAACTTTCCTCACTTGTCTAGAGGAAAACAGGTTTTAGTACTTAATAAATAAGCACCTATCCAGGCATGTCTAAGGGTCAGCTCCCTGTGTTTTCTCTTGTCTACCTGATGATTCTGGGCATCTTGGGGCAATGCAGCAATAGCCTCATGTACACAGACAATCCTCTCCTCCTACCACCCAACACTACAACCTGTGAGAGATGCAGTTATATAGCCAAACTGGAAGCAAAGCTCTCTTTACCTAAGACTTCACCTAAGACTGGACTAGACAGTCAAGAGGAGAGGGTAAACACTTGCACCACACCACACTCGTCACATAGTCCCTCAAAACCTACACCACCAAAACACACACATAGAAACACAAAACACACACCTACATTCGCGGAGGCTATCAATAAAAATCTGCCCAAGCAACAGGGACCTCCAAAGCAGAAATACAAGCAACCTCCATCCCCCAACACAACCCAAATGACACACAGCCCACAAAATTAGTGTGCCACTCAACCACAGCCCATAAGGCATAACAACGTACACAACACTCCTAGGTGACACTATAGTCAGACACACTGATGTTCCACTCACCAGGCAAAACAAGGAGAGAGTTACTGTCATCTGCCTGTCCGGTGCCAGGTTCCACCACATAACACATGCACTCAGGTCGCCACAACAAGTATGTCATTGTCCATGTTGGTGTGAATAGCCTGAGACGTACCTCCCTGGCTACATAAAAAGAGACATGAAGGAGCTGTCCGATCTTGTAGCCCAGTCGGGTATGACCCTAGCCCTGAGTAGCATCCTGCTATCACCTAGAATGATACCATAGTACAAGGACAAAATGATTGACTTCAACAATTGGCTAAGCTACTGGTGTCATTCTAAGGGGATCCAGTATCTGTCTGCTCGGGATGACATGATTGACAGACCATGATGCTTTGCCAAAGATGACCTTTACCTGTCGCCCTTGGGATTCCGGATACTGGCTAAGGCTCTTGCCACCCCTATAGTGCCCTTTTTGGCAAGGTTCAAATGACAAACTGGATGAATCCCTGAAATTAGTTATTTTTAGTGATGTTTCGCATGGAAATCTACCTGTTGATGGAGCTCAGGGGTGACATTTGATGGGAATTCTCTCCCCTTTGTTGACATTCACAAATGCAATGCCATTGCAAAAGAAATTTTTGGTGTGTCAGATAGCATCGACAATGCATTCTTTCTGATTACTCCCTTTAGCTGAATGGTGTCATGGTCATGGGTCACCAGTTGCAAGATCAGAAAACCGTGTAATAGATAGTCGTTTGCTTGAGACAGTTAACTGCACAGACCCTGTCACAGAAGAAAAGCCTCTGCCTGGAAATCAGTGGAATGTAAGAACTTGCTGAAATCCAAAATTCATATTGTCCCCTGATTATCTAGAGAAAAACAGCGGTCAGATTGCCGTAGTAAGTAAGGAACTCTATCCTTCGGCTTGAATATGGCATAGTGACCCTTTGTGTAAAATGTTAACTTTTTTTACAGAGATTAGCGTTCCTAGATTAGTACTAGGCTAACTGCCCTTGTAGGCCATTTAAGACTAGCCAATTACCTCCCGTGAGAATCAAACCCTGCATCTTGTGTTTGTAAGGTAAACACCTCTACCATTATACTAACCTCCCAAGGATGAGAGAGAAGGTTCAATTTAAGTCTATATTTACTTCTTTTCTTTTGGTCTTTTACATCATCATTAGTTTTATGATTATTTTCATCTGTATTAGTTGCTTTAATGGTAACAACTGTATGTTCTTGCAGCCGTTTAGATTTTGGACTGTGGGAGTTTATCTGTGTTAAGTTACCTGTGCAGCTTAGATGTTCAAAGAATAAATTCTGTGTCTTGAAAATTAAACTTATTTGCTACTACCAGTAATATAGAGGGATAGAGCCCTGTCTAAACCCTAGGCAAAACAAATTTGGCTAGAAGCTTTCAAGCTTGACAGAGTTAGCAGAGAGGCTGGGGAGGGAAGAGTGGATCTGGTTACAGTCACACATTGGGGCAGGCAGTAGGCTCACCAAGTCACTAATGCGTGGAAGAGTGCAGAAACTTGCAAAGCAAGGGCATGTTGGGCTATTGTAGTGATACAGTTTACTTGCCCCCTTGCTTGGGGAAGTGAGGTTATTTAAAAAAAAATGCTGTCAATACCAGGATGCTGGTGAGAACATGTAGCACCCTTGTGGCTCTGAATGACAAAGTAACCTGAACAGTTCTTGCTTTAGCTCCTGCTGGAATTCCCAGAGCAGAAGAATGAGTGGGCACTGTTCAATCAAGAGAAGGCTTAATTTTAACCTTGTGCCTGCTAAAACATGATCATAAAAACAATTTCAATTTGTTTGTTCAACTTTTTCAGTGTGAATGTATGATGTCACTTGACCTCTGTAAAACTTAATGTCAGCCATACTATGAAACATGACTGCTTCCCATCTTAGATTCTCACAAGTTAAGCTCAGCCCATCAATTCATACCTTCTGGAAGGAACTGGATGATTACATGGGTTTTCATGACTTCCATCATGGGATCAGGAGCATAGAGTTCCTAGATGGCTAACAAGCCACATGTTTGTTTACCCGATCAATTAACTTGTCTCTAATGTACTTAACTGCCTTTTACAGTAGATGTTTCCAAAACCCTATGAATCTGTTAAGTCTATTTTAGTTTATTTCAGAGAAAATAATAATGCCATTAGGATCCACAATGACGAAATCACACAATTTATTGAGCACTTTTGTCTCACTAAGGAGACTTCATCTATTATTAAAAAGTGTGTATGTCTATACTTGCTCAATTAATGGTAAAAGTGCTGCCAAAATTGATACATATGGATCAGTTTGGTTTTGTGGAGGAGAGGCAAACATTTGACAACATTAATAGAACAATGGTCTGGAGAGAAACATATTGTAAGAAAACACCATTATTGTTGTTGGTTCTTGATTCAGAGAAAGCATCCAACAGAGTATGCTTGGGTTTTATGAGTAGGGCAATGGAAGCATCATCTGCATTCCCTGATATAATAATAATAGTAAGGTTAATTAGGAGTACATATGAAGGATCAGAAGAAAAAAATAAAGTAGGAGGTTCCTCTCTGATAAGTTGTATTTCAACAGAGGAACCAGACAGGGGTGTCCTTTACCCCCTTTATTTGCTTTATATGTAGAGTCATTGGCAAAGAAAGTAAGGGACTCAGAAATGCAAGGATATAACTGGTACGGTAATGAAGAAAAGTTATCTTATTTGCAGATGATATTTTGTACCTGATTAAATCCAGAAAAGGACATCTCAAAATTGTGGAACGTTTTGAGCCAGTTTCAAATCTTTTTAGCCTTTGTTTTTATCTTCATTAATTTTGTATCTGCAAATTATGTGCCCACACTCAGATTTGTTCATCAGTACCCATATTTATGGGGACACTAAGATGAATTATGTAGGGGTGTGGAATACTGGGAAACTGGAAGCTTTTGTTTGTGGATAGCAAGATACAAGCAGTGAAAATGTTTTAGTCCCTTAAATTCTTCGGGCATATTTTTATCAAGCAGAGGAGAGGTTGTGGACAATAAATATTAAGGAAATGAAGGATTTTATCTGAAAAGGGTTGAAAGATTTTATCTGAAAAGGGTAGAGGGCAAGTGTTGTAGTATAAGTTGATCTGTCCAATAAAACAGTTAAGGCCCATATACATAACACAAGCAGAATGTTAAAACACAAAAATGCAAAGGCGTAATGATGAAGCAGGGAGGAACTTCAAGAAATGAAGAGAGAGTGGAATTTTGGATGCAGATCCTTAAGGAGAATAATAACAAACATACAGAATATTTATAAAGTAGCAGAAAGTACTCAAAGAACTAAGCCAACATAAGAATAGAGAAAGGAGATTTTGCCAGTAGGGATGACTTCAATTAGGGGCAGAGAAAATAGGCAAGAGGGGACTGAAATTTACTGGGGAAAACTTTGCAAAGGAACTCGTGTATTGGGAACAAATAATTAGAAAAGGAAAAGTAATAAAGGAATGAGGCCAAGAAGGCATTTGGACTTAAGGTTAAAGACTGCCTTCGTTACCAGTAATTGATATCTGAATATAGGCAAAGAGAAAAGGATAGGGGAATCTTGCCAGAAAGACCTGCTCTGGTCAAGTTTAGTCAGATCTAGAACAGAAGCTGTTGTTAAAAAGGGATGATTAGTTGGGCATATATAATTTTGCATAATACTATAGGAGTCGATCACATTCAGAGGAGATTAGAAAGGATTGGGAAGGGTGACTGGAAAAGCAATATACAAGAGAACAATGGGAGGACATATGTATAACTTCCAAGTATGCAACAAAGTCCTGAAGGTTTAGGATCTTTGCTTGGAAGTATTTGCATAGGTATTTTTATACCCCAAGGAGACTTGAAAGGATTTTTCCTCAGGTCGATAGTAGATGTTGGAGGTGGGATGGGGAAGAAAGAGGTAATGGAAACCTGCTTTGGGAGTATAATGAGTTGGCAGATTTAAAAAAAAACTCTTCTGAGCACTGCATCAGTAATATTGGGTGGGCAAATGGCTGTAACTTAGGATATGATTTTTTTTTTTTTTTTTTTTTTAGCTGGGGCACATAATCTGACTTGCCTACACATTGTAAGGCCTTATTAAGTATTATTCTGTTGGCTGCCAAAAAAGCAATTACTGGAAAATGGGAATCTAAGTCTAAACCAACTGTATTTGAAATACTGTATATTATAAAAGAGGTAAAAGAACTGGAAGAGGGATCTTTTGAAAAATGTTAATATGGTTTGTTTTATTTTTTGTCGATGTATGCTTACCTTTGTTTTAACAGATAATTTAATAAAGGTGTTTAAAAATTGTCAAATAGAGTCCTGGTTGTGTAGGGTTTTGAAAGCCATCACTAAATTGCAAATATAACTCAATGCTCAACAGAGAGCCAGTGCAGAGAAAATAGAAAATACATGAAAAGTGACAATAGCTGGTGACTGCATTAAGGAGCCTAGCTGCAGAACTCTTCACATGCTGCAATCTTTAGATAGCCTTGCATAAATGCTATGCATTAGGCTAATCAAGAAATGATCAAGGTCTGCACAAACATCAATATGTTGGCTAAAAGAATAAGGTGCTTAATATTGGCAATGTTCCTCAAGTGCAAACGGAATTGAAGGTAGCTGACACCTTGTTCTGTAGTACCAGATAATTGTCAAAAATTATATCAAGATTATGCACCTCGAGCACAGAATCCAACATATGACCCCTAGAAAGGGGCCAAAACAGAAACTGTGAAGGATTGTAAAAGCATAAGAATGATCATGGCAGTACTCTTGGATGGGTTCAGTTTGAGCTAGTTAATTTTCATCCATGTTAAGAGGTCATCTTGACAGTATTTGGTGGACTTTCCGTAAGTTATTTGCTCTTGGAAAAAGGTATAGTTAAATTTTTCCTGCTTAGCAGTGATACTGCAGACTTCTTTCTTGAGTAAATCACCAAGATGCACGATATAGAGTGAACAAAAATGGACTGTGTATTGAGCAACGGGGGACCCCAAAATGAAAGAGTAAGTAGAGGTGGAATTAATCCCTTAAAGACTTGAGCATACTTTCTAGGAGGTAGGGGTGAGTCACTTAAGGACTGTAATGAAGACCTCTCAAAATTTATCTTCAAGCACTTCAAATGGATCCTGTAGCTGGGTATGTTAAATGCAACAGAAAGATTAAGAAGAACCAGTATAGAATAATATACCTGATGTTGTTAATCTTCATTTATTCCTTACGTATGGGATCCGGTTCCGACCTCGGAACCAAGCCGGCCTTTTTTCAAGCTCGCGTCAGCCACAAACCTCTCAAGCCAAGATTTTACCCATCATGCCCTTCTCTCTGTTACCTCAGATTTAGTTTGCCATGTTGCTATTCAGCCGTGTCCAGTCATTCCTCTCCAGCTAAGTGTATTTTTTAGATAATTTTTCAGTATTTTCTTAAAGATTTGTTAATTTTTTTGACTTAGTCTTTTTTTTCTTATTCTCTACCATTTGTACCTTTGTGGTATCTCTACTACCAATGTTGGTAGTCTTTTCTTACTTTAGCCACCTATACACTAGTAGTATCTAATTTTAATTTTATTTTTTGCGTGGATATAATGTCTGAGAAGAAAGGGACTACAGGTTTTAAGAGGTGTTCTGAGTGTGGACACAGACTGCCTCACTCTGACACACATGACTTGTGTGTTTACTGTTTGGGCGTGCCTCATCTCACACTGATGCCACCCTGTCAGATTTGTAAAGGGTTTTCTGCCAGGACCTTGAATGAACGTAAAAATAAACTAGTACTAAATGGTCTCCTTAAGACCACTTTCTGAGAAGCTGTTTCTGGGTCTCAGGATTTTTCTCCTACTTCCAATCAACTTAAAAGGTCTAAGTCCCTTCCATCGTCTCCCTCTGGAGACCCTAAAGAAGTGAGACATAAAAAGGCTAAATTGTCAGAGTCATCGGTGCCTGTTGCTTCGGCTCGTCTCACTTGACTCTGTCTCTGATTATGTCTTCTGGTCCTTCTACACAGTTGCTTATGGTGCAGACATCACCCTTCTTGGTAATGACAAGTTCGGTGCAGACTTTCTTGGCACTGATGGATATATCAGTGCAGTCATCTTTGACACCGACAGAAGTCTCGTCACAGACGTCTTCAGCGCCTACAGTTTTCTCTGTGCAGACTCCTTTGGCACCTACAGTTTTCTCGGCGCATACCCCATCGGCACCGACAAATACTTCGGTGCAGGCTTTTTTGGCACCGATTGGTTTCGGTGCAGGCACATTACCTATACAGACATCCCTTGTCAGTGATTGATTGCGCTAGCCCATTTTTGGACAGGCCCGAATCACCTTCAGGGTTTTCAATGAGGTCTACCAGAAGCCTTTCTGAACATGATGTGGTACATCTTATAGACCAGCTGCTTTTGGCCAGAGGAATACCTGCCCCTCCAAAAGTGCCTGTCCCCTCTGGAGTTGATCACCCCTCTCTACAGACTCCTACCTATTCTCCTTTGACCTCTGTGGAGACGCCGAAGCATCCCTTGGGAATGACATTGGCCATTGCTCCTCTGCCGCCTCTGTCGGGGACTACTACTTCCTCTGAGCCTCAGCTGTCTAAAATCACAACCCCCGCACATCAGGCGCAGGATTCTCAGGTATCCCCCGCCCCCACCCCCCCGGGAAACTTCGTCCTTTACAGTCTTCCCCAGAGTCTCCCACTAAGGAAGCTCACCGCAAGACTATGTGTAAAAGGGTGGAGATGAACTCCAAGGAGGAGTCATTGACCGAAGACACAGACTACGATGATGAGCAGGGGTCCCCACATTCACCTTCTGATGAGGTTTCCTTTGGTGACATCTTCGAAATTTTAAAATGGAGAGGTGAATGGAAATCCTCTTACCCTTTCTCAGAGGAGTCTGTGTTCCTGCAGGCTTTTTCCGCCCAACCCCTGACCTCCAGGTTATCCCACCTGCCGATGAGCTCATCAAGTTCATCGTGCAGCGTGCATGGAAGGCACTGGACTCTGTGGAAGCCATACCTCATATGCTGGACAGCATCCTTTCTCCCCCAGAAGAGTGCCCCCATTGGTTGAAAGGTCTCCCTGTAGATGCCGTGGTAGTGGCAGCCACTACAAAAAATGAACTGGCAGAGGAGAGCCAGACTGTTCACCTGCCAAATAAGGAATCTCGGGCTGTGGATCGATTAGTGAAATGAGTCTTTCTGTCATCGACCTTTGCTGTTAGGTCCTTGAACTACCTGGCACATTTCACAGGGCTACAGAGAGACCCTGCTCTGAGACCCTGGCAGTAGCAGTTTCTGATAAAGTCCGTGACAAAGTGGCCTCTCAGTTAGCGACCCTAGGATTGGTTTCCAATTCCTCAATGTGTTTGATATCCCACGCTACTGAGGGAGTGGCAAGAGCTGTGGGTGCAAACGTAGTCATGAGACGCCATGCCTGGATGCGCAATTTTGAATTTGTGGACCCCTTCAAGGCTTCCTTCCTTAATGCCCCTATTGAGACCACTGCTTTGTTTGCGTTTAAGGTAAAAGATGCATCAACCAGATGTGAACAGGATGGTAAGGCCCTATCTGCTGTGGGTGTCCGTTTATTTTCTCCTCAGCGGTTCTATTCTAGGAATCGGAAGAGTGGGAAAATGTGGCACAAAAAGTCCCAGGGTCCTTTCCGTGACACTCATGCTGAGTTTTCCCCCAGAGGCAGAGGGGGGAACTAAGACTCCCCTTTCAGGGCAGGGGAGGTTCGTGAAACCAGGGCTCCAGAGGATCCTTCTCTGGGCAGCCCTATCAGCGCTCCTAGGGAGCAGCCCGATTGCTTTAATCTGGAAGCTGTCAGGGGGTCTTTTTTCCTTGTACCCTTCTGTCTGGCAAACCATAACCACAGATGCTTGGGTACAAAGGCTCATCACCAGAGGATACGATATTCCATTATTATCCACTCCCACCTTACCCAAAAGCTTACCCGATGTGCCACCCAGTCAAAGGGAGGCCGCAGCTATAGAGATTTCAAAGCTGCTTCAAAACAGAGTCATCCAAACGGTCCCCCCAGACCAGACAGGATCCGGCTTCTACTAAAGATTCTTTTTGGTGCCAAAAAAGACCGGGGACTGGAGACCAATTCTGGATCTCTGCGCCCTAAACAAATTAGTAAAGACAGAAAAATTCCAGATGGTCACGGTTCAGTCTATTCTTCCACTTTTGGAAGAAGAGGATTGGATGTGCTCCATAGATCTTCAAGATGCGTGCTACCACATAAAGAAGAAAAGGTACTCAAGAAGATATCTTCGCTTCCGGGAGGGAGCCAGTCATCATCAGTTCCGAGTACTGCTCTTCGGACTCTCTACAGCCCCCAGAGTGTTCACAAAGTGCATGGCAGTAGTCACAGCTCATCTGCGGCTTCAAGGGTTCCAGGTTTTTCCTTACCTAGACAAATGGCTCGTTACTGCCCTAACAAACACGATCAGGCTTTGACTTACACTCTTGGTACTGCTCAGTAGCTCGAAATATCGGTAAACTGGAAGAAGTCACACCTTACTCCGAGTCAGTCATTAGAGTGATTCTGGACACAATGACTTGTACAGCCTCCCTACCAGATCACAGAATTCAGAGGATCAAGCAACAGGTTCAGGCAGCACTGTCACAAAATCTAGCCTCAGCTCGATCCGTTATTCAGCTGCTGGGATCGATGGCAGCCACCATCACCATAGTTCCCCTAGCAAGGCTACATATGAGGCTTCTTCAATGGCTACTTCTTATTCAGTGGTACCCATCCCAGCATCCCTTATCTTTTCTGATTCAAATAACCAACATTTGCAAACAGGACTTGTTCTGGTGGATGTCGAACAACCATCACCAGTGGTCTCGCCCCTTGAACCCTCATCAGCCCAACGCCACAGATGCCTCCCTGATGGGGTAGGGGAACTGTTTCAGGGAAGGACAGTCCAAGACACGTGGTCACAGACAGAGGTCCATCTGCATATCAGTGTCCTAGAACTGAGGGTGGTGCTACTAGCATTACAAGCATTCCAGTTGTTCCTTCCGTCAGGGACTATTGCAGTTCACTCAGACAACATGGCAGTAGTCTGGTACATCAACAAACAAGGGGGAATCGGATCATACCCACTCTGTCAAGAGGCCATGAGAATTTGGCAATAGGCAGTAGCCTCCAACCGTTTTCTGATAGTGATGCACATTCCCGGGAACTCCAACGTGATAATGGACAAATTGAGCCGATGCATTTTACAGCCTCTCGAGTGGTCTCTTAATCCCCTTGTGGCGGCAAAGATTTTCAACCTCTGGGGAAAGCCTTGCTGTGATCTATTTGCATCCCCGTCCAGTCAGAAGTGCAGCAACTACTTTGCCCTGATCCCTCCTTGGGGACACTTACCGAGAGATGCTCTAATCCACGATTGGCCCTCAGGTGTACTATATGCCTCTCCTCCAATACCCCTCATTCCCCTGTTCCTCAAGAAAGCACGTTGGTTGAAGAGCAAAGTGATCCTCATTGCCCCATATTGGCCTCGACAAGTTTGGTTTCCATTCCTGTGGCCTCATTTGTTAGATCGACCATGGATTTTCAATCCAGCTCCAGAGTTGATCTCTCACCCACAGAACCTGGTTCATCCAAACCTATCCAGCCTGAAATTGACAGCTTGGTTTCTCCACTTCCAATGATTGTCAGGCAGCATGACCTATCTTCCCCTGTGCGTGCCATTCTAATTGCCTCTCGTAGATCATCCACCAGACTACTCTACCGCAGCAAATTGAAGAGGTTTTCTCTCTGGCTACAAGATAAACAAATGGACCTTTTTTCAGCCCCTGTTCCTATTGTACTGGGGACTCTGTCCCATACGTAAGGAATAAACAAAGATTAACAACATCAGATAAAGAAGTTATGTCTTACCATAACGTTCCATCTGTGTTGTTTCATCTTTGTTTATTCATTACGGCCCATACGGCCCACCCGACTTTCCCCTCCGAAGGTTTCTGGTGGATCTCATTTGTCCTTCTTTCCAGTTGTTTGGTCATGTCTGACCAGAGGTAGCCTCGGCTTTACTTTTCCAACTTGCAAACTAGATCTGAAGTAACAGGGAGAATGGCATGATGGGTAAAATGTTAGCTCGAGAGGTTTGTGGCTGACACGAGCTTGAAAAAAGGCCGGCTCGGTTCCGAGGTCGGAACCAGATCCCATACGTAATGAATAAACAAAGATGAAACAACACAGATGGAACATTATGGTAAGCCATAACTTCTTTATTTTACCCCTTGCTATTTAAAAATCATTAATCATTAGAGTGATTGCAGTCCAGCTGCTGTTGTGAACTCAAAAGCTGGATGGAAATTAATCCAAGAGTTTATAAGAATTTAAAAAGGATTTGAAGTACTGAACTACTTACACATATACACATAAGATTGTCTGTTAACTTTCCTTTCTAGAGTGCCTGGATTAAGGACAAAATGCTTGATCATTGGCATAATCAAATGCTTCTTAAAAATGGATATCTTTCAATGTATTATAGTCTCCTATAGGCTTCTACTGAAATAAACTAAGAAACTTAACATTCTAGGAGATGTAAATATTGACTGGAATAAAGTCAATAGCCCCTCTCCCTCCCTATCCATTAACCTCTATAACTTTACTCAACTAATCCTCTCAATCACCCGACCTAACAAAATAAACCCCCCTGGATCCACTATAGATTGGATCCTAGTCTCCGATCCAAATAAAATAACCAACTCTGGCACAATTCCTGACACCATTAGCGACCACCTCCCAGCTTTCATTCATTACTCAACTAGCTCTTCCCCACACCAGCATCAATACATTCTCACTCACAAACTCGGTAGCTTCAACCACACAACTTTCTCAAACAAATGAACTGGCAAATTCTAAACACCCTTCTTCTTGACAATGCTATAGACTACTTCAACTCTATCTTCCTAGACATTCTAAACTCCCTAGCCCATCTAAGAAACAAAAAGATAAAAACTAATACAGTTCCTTGGCTATCTAAAGATACAAAAGAAATTATGCACCAAAGGGACAAACTATGGAAGCTTTACCAAAACAGTAACTGCCCAGTACCTTGCTCCAATACAAACAGCTCCGTAACCTTGCAAAACAGCTAGTCACCAAGGACAAAAAATCCTACTATATCAAGCTCCAGTCCAGTAACAATAAAAACCCCAAGCAGTTCTGGAAATCAGTAAACTCACTCCTCAATCCAGGCTCCAAGAATAATCCCTGTCCTGACCCAAGTAAGTCTGACCTTGAACTAGGCTGTGAATTAAACTCGTTTTTCATAAAAACTAAACTGATCTGACCAAGACTTTTCCCAACAATAACCCTCTAGCCCCTCACTTTTCCCCATCTAACTACCTAATAACCTTCCCCTTATGTTTAAGCTCAAACCTGTCTCTACTAACTTTATAAAAAGACTTCTGTCCAAACTTTGCTCTAATGCTCCTGACAATATTTCCTCCTCCTTCCTAAAATGTGCTGCTGATGGTATAGCTCTCCCAATCAGTATTATTAACAGATCTATAAAGGAATCATACGTCCCCAAACTCTGGTGCTCAGCTTATATTCTTCCTCTTCATAAAGGAGGCAAAAACACCAGCATCTCAAACTTCCGCCCTATTGCTCTGCTCTCACCAATCTCCAAAATCCTAGAAAAGTGCATCCACCTCCAACTTATGCCTTTCCTGACCCAAAACAATATTTTTACACCTACCCAATATGGTTTCCGTCCAGGCCATAGCACTATAACCACTCTACTCTCTTTCCTAGAAACTGTCAATCAAGTCTGAGATTCAGAACACTTGATTTCTACTGTTTTGCTCGATCTGTCCAAAGAATTTGATACCGTTTCCCACAAACACCTTCTCTAGCTCTCACCAAACACTTTATCCTGGTTCTCCAGGTACCCGACTATCAGACACATCTCAGGCAGTCAAATGGAAGAACTCCACCTCTTCTTTCTTACCTACCCCAACTGGCATACCACAGGGATCCATCCTTGGGCCTATGCTGTTTAACATCTTTATCAATAACTTTCACACTGCTATTCCTGATGCCAAAATCATTCAATACGCAGACGATTCAACCTTAGTCTGCTCTGCCTCAAACCTCCCTGAACTGCTGACTAAAAGCCAAACTGCTTTTTCAACAACCAAAAACTGGGTGCGCCAAAACCACCTCTCTCTCTCAACGCAAATAAATATCAAAAATTTTACTATTCCCTCCCACAAAGACTTTCTCCTATGACAAAATGCTTTCAAAGTCCTTAGTCAAACCGACTCACCTATAGAAGTAGTTCCTTCCGCTAAACTACTTGGCTTTACTATTGACAAACAGCTCAAGTTTGATATCCATATTCAACAAAATATTAAGAAAACCCACAAAAACTAGGTATGCTGTACAGGAACAATCGCAACTCTACTAGGCATACTCTGACCACTACTTATCTACTTCCTTCCTTGTTATATGGAGCCCCTCTCCTAACCAACCTGTCCTTCTCTATCACCTGCAAACTAGAAAACTGCTACAATAAAATCTTTAAATTTGCCACCAAATCCAAAACTTCCACCCATCATTGCCTTACCCTACTATCCCTGAATTGGCTTGAACTCCCAAATTACCTAGACTACCTCCAACTCACCACTGCACACAGACTTGTATTTCACCCAACAAAATGTCTAGCTCTAACAAATATCCTTCTCCCCTTACACCCCCAACAAAACTCTCAGATCTGAACATCAAAACTTAATTGCTATCCACAAACCTAAACCTCCTGCTGGCCAACTTCCCCTCTTTTTCTCACTAGGTAAAAAATGGAATTCTTTTCCTTCCACTCGAAGAACCATACCAAACTCAGAAAACTTCAAAGCCCAGCTTTTCAAACACTTGTCCACTAAATGGAAATGTACCTGCCTTCACCCCACCTAATCATTCTAAGTATATGCCCCTAGGGGGTTCTCTCTCTCAGGTTCCTAAGCTCTCTGTAACTCCCATAGCTATTTTCCTATGAGTGTATCTAAGCTCTCTGCAACTCTTATAGCTACTTATCAACTTTGTAAATAGCATCTTACTTTAAATGTGTGCATGTAAAGTATATCCACATTTACTTAAATGTTGTTGTTATTCATTCGGCTTTTCCTGGTTAGGGGTCGCCACAGCGGAACTCCGGTCTGCTAATGATTGGCAGTAGATTTTTACAGTGCCGAGGTGCCAGCTCGACGTCCAACCATCAACAAAGGGACCCTTATTCTACGCATGTCTTTCGAACACCACTCGACCGTGGGGAGGACATGCAGACTCCGCACAGAAGGCGCTCCAGCCAAGAATCGAACGGGAGAACCTCTTGCTGTGAGGCAACAACGCCACCGCTGCACCACTGTATGTATGTAAAATGTTTCCACACCTAATACATGGGTGTTTGCTCAAATAGGTTCATAGGTTCATAGGTTTATACTAGGCTATCTGCCCTAAGGCATTTATAAGCCTAGCTCAAATTTTTGTGGCTTACGCCACCCCTTATATGAAAAAATACTGTGCCCATTAGTTTGTTGTGCCTCTGTCCAGCAGTGACACAGAGATGATTCCCAGGATAAACCTACGATCTCCCATCCACAGGTCAAGATTTCTCTTGAACAGAGCCAGCGAGGTGCTCTGCCTCACATGGATCGGGATTTTATTCCACAGCATAGGGAGTCTCTGAGTGATAAATCTATCCCTCCAGCACGTCCTATTTATATCCGTGCTAAGGTTTAAGTCGCTTGCTCTAGTGGTTTTGGTGGATTTGGATTTTTTGAGGTGGAGCATGTCCATTAATTCCGGGTTGGACATGGCCTTGTATGTCAGGCACGTCACCTCTGAGCAGACTGTATGCAACTGAATAGAGCTGGGGTTTCTTCAATCTGGCAGCATATGACAGATTTTGGAGTCCCTTTATCCTTTTGGTGAGGAACTTTTGGGGTCTCTCCAATTGCTGCAGATGTCGGGTGAGATACATCCCGAATGGGGCATTGTACTCGATCATTGGTCTGATAAGTGAAGAGTACAGGAGAACAATGACCTCACTAGATCTGGATGTGAATCCCTTCATGATCAGGTGGGCAATGTAGAAGGTCTTTCTAACCACTTTAGCAACGTGAGTGTCAAAAGAAAGGCCATTGTCAACCTGGGTCCCCAGGTCCCTGATAAACTCTTCTGTGCTTAGTGGATTGCCACCTATATGGTAGCTTGGGGTTACCTTGTTTTTCCCGAAGGGTATGACTATACATTTTTGGCGTTTAACTTCAGGCCATGGCTCTGGCACCAGCTATCTGTTTCCGTGAGTCCCTTCTGAAGGATATCCGTGTCCGATGCACTTTCCACTATGGCGCCCAGTTTGCAGTCGTCTGCAAACTTTGTCAGCCAAAGTCCTCCCATGTTGGCCTGTACTTCTGAGAAGTAGATGCCGAACAATAGGGGGCCAAGGACCGAGCCCTGTGGGACACCACTTGTGACCGGCTTGGAGTCTGACATAGCGCCAGCAACTCTAACCCTGTGGGTTCTGTCCTTAAGCCAGTTTGCAACCCATCTTGTGACATATGGGTTTACATTTAAGCTGGTAAATTTTTCTACAATACCCGAGTGGCATGATCTGCCCTTGACGAAGCCAAACTGGGTCGGGTCCAATGTCTGCAAGTCCCCTATATCTTTGTTTATGAGCTCCATTATGATCCTCTCCATAGCTTTGCAGACTAGACTTGTTAAGCTTATGGGGCGGTAATTACCAGGGTCCGTAGAGGAGTGGGACCACAGTTGCCGTACGCCACTCCTTGGGCACGTATCCTGTGGTAAGGCTGAGATTAAACAGCTGCCTTATGTGCGGGTTTAATTCCTCATTTAGCTCGTGTAGCACACAGCCGGGGACACCATCTGGTCCCATTGATGCTGTGTTTTTAGCTTTAGAGAGAGCAGCTTTCACCTGCGCATTTGAGATGTCTGGGAGGCAACACTCTGCTGGGATAGTTCTCTCCTTTGGGGGGGAGAGGGGGGTGAAGTTTGCACCAAATCTGTCTGCCAGTATGTTGGCAGTGTCTGTGGGTTCAGAGATTTTTGTATCATTTTGGACTAATTCTGAGCATATCTGGGAGTTTCCACCCAGGTTCCTAACATAGCTGAAAAAGGCCTTATGATTGTCCTTTGAATCCATGGCAATTTTTCTCTCAAAATTGGCCTTAGTTGATTTTGAGTGCTCGTATTTTTTTACTAATAATGATCAGGGGTGACTTCCCTTTTATGGATTTTGTTCTATCATGTAATAGCTTTCTCCTCTTATTGTAAAGTTTGTTAATGGCTGGGGTCCACCAGACTGGACGTTTGCCCTTTGTGGAGTCTTGGTTTTATTTGGGATTGCCTGATCCATGCAGTCCTGGAGGTGTTCATAGAAGGCATTTGTAAGGGCTTCCGCAGCTTTGGTTGTGGTTTCCACTGGCTCAGAGGCCTTGAAGGATACCACACCAGTCTTGAGTAGTGTGAAGTTTGCTTTAGAGAAGTTCTTCACTGTGGTCTTTTTTGTTTGGGGTGGGGGCGGGATGTGGATTTCCAGTGAGATTAGTTTATGATCAGATCTCACCAATGAGGTATATACTTCCGGTGTGGAGCATTTTGTCCCCATGTTTGTGATAATGAGATCTAGTATATTTTCTCCTCTCGTGGGAACAGTGACTAGCTGTTCCATGGCATTTGAATTTATGAACTCCAGGAACCGTTGGGCTAGAAAGTTAGGGCTTGAGTAATGTTCCCAGTCTATATTCGGGTAGTTGAAGTCACCCAATATGATGGTGTTTGGAGATACATTTATACCCTCCAGTGTCTTCAGGAAGGCTGTGTGGGGTTCCTGAGTTTGAGAGGGTGGCCTGTAGCATGCTACAATTTCTAGAGCAGTTTTGCCTATGGTTAGTTGCACCTGGATGGTTTCCGAAGCTTCATGTATTGCCACCAACCTGGAGGTGTGGGTATCCTTTATGAATATGGATACACCCCCTCCTTTTGTGGTGTGGTCCGGGTTTTGGGGCCGGAACGCATGATATGAGGTAAAACCTAATAGTGCCGGGGTGCTCTCAGGAGCCTTGAACCAGGTTTCAGTTACAGCACAGACATCGATGTTTTCCATACTGAGAAGGGCCTCGAGTGCGTGCATTTTGAGATTTAGACTTCTAGCATTGAGCAGCATTACCCTCAGTTTCTTCCCATTTTTGTTTTCTAGGGTGGTAGGTTTAGAATTTGAGCCTTGCCTAAAAAAGGCACTATGGGGGTGGCAAGAGCCTTAGCCAATATCCAGAATCCCAGGGGTGACAGGTGCAAGCCATCCCTTGCGAAGCAGCGTGGCTTGTCAAGCATGTCATCCCAGGCAGACAGACACTGGATCCCCTTTGAATGACACCAGACATTAAGCCAATTGTTAAAGCTGATCATCTTGTCTCTATATTGTGGCATCATTCTTGGTGAAGGAAGGATACTGCTCAGGGTCAGGGTCATACCTGCCTGGGCTACATAATCAGAGAGCTCCTCTGTTTCTTTTCATGTAGTCCAGGGAGGTACGTCTCAGGTCGTTCACACCAGCATGGACAATGACTGTGTCATATTTGTACTTGCCGTGGAGTGACCAGAGTGCTTGTTTTATGTGGCGGATTCTAGCGCCCGATAGGCAGCTTACTGTGACCCTCTCCTTGTTCAGCCTGGTGAGTGGGACGTCAGTGTGTCTGACTATGGAGTCACCTATGACAAGTATGTTTGGTGTTGTATTTGGCCTTAAGGGCTGTGACTGCTTTGCACACTGCTTTTGTGGTTTATGTGTTGCTTGTGGGGTGTCTTGAGGTAGCAGTTGTTTGGGTGTCTGCTTTGGAGGCCTCTGCTGTTTAGGTAAATTTTTACTCAGAGCCTCCAAGTATGTCTTTGTGTGTTTATGTGTTTGATTCAGTGGTGTGGTAGCATTATGTGAGGCTGGTTTTGTGGTGTGTGTAGTTGCCTTCTCCTCCTGTCTGGTCTTGCCAGTCCTGAGTTGAGAGAGCTCAGCCTCCAGTTTGGCTAAATAGCTGCATCTCTCACAAGTATTTGTGTTATGTGGGAGGAGGAGAGGGTTGTCTGTGTACATGAGGCAGTTATAACATTGCCTCAAGATTCCCAGATTCACCAGCTGGACCGGAGAGGAGATTGACAACTGACCTTTGGACATGCTAGAATAATATTGGGAATTCCTTAATAATTGAAAACAAGGGCCAGTGGGGATTGAGGGTGTAGTGCTTTTAATTTTTAGTGCTGACTTATATAATTGCTTTAGTGAGCAAGTGCCAGGTAACTTGAGTGCAATGTGTTACAAGTAACTAAATGCAAAAACGACAAACAGTAACTTTCTTTCAAGTGAAACAAGGAACTAGTACAGTAAGCAATGCAGATATCACTAGTGATCCACAGAAGCGCTGAGAAGCCGCGTATTAGGTGGAATTAGCTTCCAGGGAAATAACAAGCAAACAAACAACAAGCATGTAAACAAAGCTAGATTCAGCAGGCCTGGATCTAGTCTATGCTAGAGCAAACAAGATGTACCAATTTCAGTAAGATACAGTTCAAATATTCAGGCACTATAAACCTTTAACCAGAAATTCCCAGCTCAGAAGGGCAGAGTCCAGCCTCTTCTCCCACAAGAGTGCAGACCACGAACCTTCTTAATGTAAAATAACTGGCCTGAAGCCCAAGTGCCTAAACCAGAACTAATACCCTTGGACACTGGGCTCTCAATCAGCAGTTCCCAACTTAGAAGGATGAAAGCTACCTGTCCTGCCACCACAGTGCTTGCCACAAACCTTCCTAATGTAAAACAACTGGTCTGAAGTCCAAGTGCTTAATCCAAAAGACTTAGAATGATAGCTACACTTTAATCAAGTTACAACCAAGCAGTAATAAATACAATTGAATACTTTAGAGAATGTCTGGATTAGTGCTCAAGTTACACAAACAAAGCTAGATCCAGCAGGCCCGAATCCAGTCTATGCCACAGCAAACAAGGCGCACCAACTTCGGTAAGAAGCAGTTCAGATATGCATGCACTATAAGCCTTTAACCAGAAATTCCCAGCTCAGAAGGGCAGAGTCCAGCCTCTCCTCCCACAAGAGTGCAGACCATGAACCCTCTTAATGTAAAATAACTGGCCTGAAAGCCCAAGTGCTTAAACCAGAATTAATACACTTTTAGAATAACAGACACTGAGCCCTCAATCAGCAGTTCCCAACCTAGAAGGATGTAAGCTACCTGTTCTGCCACAACAGTGCAGACCACAAACCCTCTCAGTGCAAAACAACTGGTCCGAAGCCCAAGTGTTTAAACCAAAAGGCTTAGAATGAGTTACACCAAGCAGTAATAAATACAATTGAGTATTTTTAAGATGATGCAAAAGTAAAATGAAGTAGGTAGAAACACAAGTACAGTAAAAGCAGATTTTTTTTTTTTTATCTGAACAAGTGCTGAGATCAAAGAAACAGATGTGAGTGCTGAAACTAGAAAACTGGCTAGTTATAAGAAAAAAAAAACACAAGCTAGAAGGCTTCCCTCAAACACAGAAGGGCTTGGGGGCTCAGAAGCCTACAAATAGTCTATACCACTTAACAGGAAAGGCAGGAAATAAGCTTAATTTTTTTTGTCTGTTTCCCAGATGCTCTCTGAAACTGTATAACCCTTAAGATCACCCACAATTAATTTTGTTGACTATGCGTGACATTGAATGTACTTATTTGTAACTGTTCTGTATAATGTAACTTTTATACTTTTCATATCTAAACTGTATAATGTATCTTGGAGCTTTTCTCCCTGGGCCTCCACTGAAAATGGGTCATTTGGGCCCAGTGGACTTCCCCGGTAATCAAATTGGAAATAAATAAATAAATAAATATGGATTTCTGAGTCTATAGTAGGCCAAGAAAATCTCAATTATATTGTAAATTCACAGAAAAATCGTCAAAGTTTAAAAAGCCACTAGAGATGAGACTTGTTATACCATTCATTTTGTCCTACTGAAAAGCTACTGTGTTGGAAAGGATTATTATCAATACTTGTACAAACAATAGTTGTTTGTCAGGCTAAAGCTGATGATACAGAATGCCCCAGGCCGCAAACTTTCTTCCCATATATTTTGCATTTAAGTGAAGAGAAAGGCAGGACATTTAATCTAGCATAATAAAATAAGAAAAAGAGACCTTGTCAATGTTTAGAGAAATGATGGGGGCACCTCAGTTTTCTTAATATCTGAGACCATAGTGATCTCTTACTAAGCTGGGATGCGAGTTGATTCATCAGCTATCAGGGAAGTCTTTGAGAAACATTCTATTTTACAAATAAAATCAGGCAATTCTAAAAAAAAAATGAAGGATAAAATGTCTAGGCAAGATTTTAAGTAACCCATTTGACTGAGGAGTAAGCGTACAAGTTTGCATCTGCATGGTTTTATCTAAATAAAAAGTGCCAAGAAGTACCCCCTCCTGACTACCTGTTTTATTTGTCCTGTAACCTAGTTTTCAAATAAATAGATATCTAGCTGTACAAGTAACCTTCTAATGGGAGATTTCCAGCTACTGCCTAGAGTAGTATTTCTCCCAGCAGTTTTGGTTTAGCATCTGATTAATCTAACTCAGCATTTGTTTGATGCATTCAGCATATAAATTGAATAAGGAGATAATATGCAGCCTTGTATACAACCCTAGTGTACTCCTTTCTTGAACCAGTCAGTTATTCCATATTTGGTTCTAACTGGTGTTACTTGTGTGGCATATGTATGCCTCAGGAGGCACGTAAGGTGACCCAGCATCCCAGTTTCTCCAAGCCCTTGCCAAAGTTTATTAGGGCCTGCACAGTCAAAGGCTTTAGAACAGTCAGTAAAGGAGAGGTAAATATTCTTATGGAACTTCCTTGCTTTCTGTACTACCTAGTGGATAATGACCGTTTAGTCCCTGGTGCTTCTGCCCACTTCTGAAGCCAGCTTGTATGACTAGCATTTCAGTCCATGTGCTTCTGCAGTCTAGCTTGCAGGATCTTGAGCATTACCTTGCTAGCATGTAAAATAATTGCAGCTGGTTGATAATTTGAACTCCCACCTTAGCATTGCCTTTCTTTAGGATTAGAATATAAATTGACAATTTAAGTCTGTCTTCCACTGGCACGCTTTCCAAATAAACTGACAAAATTCTAAGCAGCATTATAACAACATCATTTTGCAGTATTTTAAGCAGTTTTGTTAGCAATGGTACTTCATTTTTAATGTAATTTCATGCCTTGTTGCTTAAAAATTGTATGTCTTAATTTTCTCTTGAAAAGGAAATAAAACTTTATCAGCCACAGTTGTGTCTTCTAATTCTTTGTATTCTGTGATTATTCTTTTGGTAGACATGCCTGTAGTTGCTTTCAGTTAAACAAGAAAAGCAGTTTTCCCCCTTAGCAGCAAAACTAAAAAAGGCAATCAATTGCTTTCCTATAGTCTCAGTAGCCAGAACTGCACAGGACCCACATTACAACCTCCCTAAAACTAAACTCAGCTGCACAGACCACTGTTTCTCCTTAACTGCCTCCAAACTGTGGGAATCTGTGCTATTATTAAAGACACTGCATCTTACCCAAGATTCTGAGTCCAGCTAAAGGCCCATCTGCAGCAACTTGTTAAATGCTAGTACTATTCTCCTGAACAGATCACCTGATGTCTCCTCGTTGTCCTAATCTAGGTCTTGCTCTTATTCTTATTTCTCTCTGTTCATCACAGTCCTTTTTCATCTTTCTTTTGTTCATATTTTCGTACAAATTTTGAAGATCCTTCTCACCTTCTCCTTTTACAGATGAAATATGACATCATTGTAAACACTTGTATTTTTTAGTGTATGTAATAATTATAATTTGTTTTGTTTTGCTGTGTTATGTTTTACCATGATTAGTTAATTGTGTATTGTTGCATATTCTAATCTAGTTGTGCTCTTGCGTGTTAACTGCATTACAAAGGGAAGTGTTATTTTTTTCCCAGCCTGAGACTGAAATAGGTCATATGTGATCAGTGCTTTATCTCAGTTAACAAATGTTAAATAAATAAACAAAATTATCTATATTTACCTATTGTTTGTATGGTACTCTAGGTGAAAAATTGTTGCTTTTGCATGTTTGAATAAAATAAAATTAAAACTACACCCAAGAATCACCATTGCTGAATCCAGAAAGATTTATGTGGTGGCTGTCAGAGCAAATGTAAAAAAGTTACATTAGACTATATGCTTTCATGTCTCTGACAACGGGTCTACAGCAGAACAAGGTACCCTTTTGGAAGTTTTGAGACTGAACAGTGCAAGTCCTAAACTAATAAAAAATGAGTACAGTTCACTGTAAATAACAGCAAACTGTGAAAGTTGTAGTTACACATACAAAGCATTTTTGAAGGAGACTCCGTTGAGATAAAGTAGTTTGACTTGGTATACTTATTTTCCACTAATTGCATTTAACTTTTCACAGTTCTGAAAGATCATATTTGGTCTTTGAATTTACAATGCTAAACCACATGGCTGTGAGCTACTATTGGAGAAAAACTTATTTTATTTTTACCAGGTTCCTGTTTTTGTTTGAGAATCTTGGAAAGATATTTCAAGTATTTTTTTTGTTTGCCTTTGGACTATAGTTGGCTATTCAGTTTTCATATTTTAAAATGTATGTATTTTAGGTTTTGTATTTATCTGTCATTTTTTCTTGTTATTGACTCAATGGATTTATTTTCGGTATCACATAGTTTGTGTTAGAAGTGCTTAATCGTAAGCACTTTACAAGCTATCGGAATGAACTTGAGTGGTTTCACTACACCACCCATTATTAAAGCATGCTCTTTGCCTCCTGCACTGAAGACGTGAGCAGTGATTATATCTTCTGTCATGTCATATTGACTTCTTAATCTGCTAGTTTGCATATAGCAATTCTGTCTTCTGTAGTGATAAAAAGTCTGTGTTCTGTACTGGACATAGTCTAAACCGGTTAATTGCTTTGTAATGATTCTTGGGTTCGATTTTAGGCAGTACTCTTAAATAGGTAAGTGACTACTTGGTAGACTTGTCTGCATATTCTTAAGACTCTCTGCCTGTACAGTGGCGTGCGTGGGTCAGTAGATGATACTGTTTAAGAAGCCGCATACAGCTCAGGTGATATGTGAATGGAGGCTGTGTCTTTCTGGTTGCATCAGTGACCTGCAATAGCACTTTAAACTTGCTGCATCATTACCGTGCCTCCAAGTTTTAATAACTCCAACCAATTGAGACTGACTGTTTCTAAAATAAAATCATCCATTGGTTTATCTTGGCATGTTTTGCACACCACCAGTGTTTGGGTGTATAATATTGCAAAAGTGCCTCTGTTCTGCCTTACTGACAGTTTTATTTGTATGACCTTGTAGTTTGGGTCACATCAGTTAAATGTGGAGCTCTGCCATGGAGACTATTTAAAATGGCCAGACTAATGTTTTCTTTGAAGACCGCCCACTTGGATACGTTGCTGTTATATTGTGTGTTAGAGAAGAGATCTGTTTTTTATGTCATTAGTTAAGTAGGAGGGGAACGCAGAATGTCCTGAACATTGGGGAGTGTCCAACATGAGTGTAAGAATGGGCAGCTATGGTCAGCAGGAAATAAAATGTGTCCATGAGCATTATTCCTCCGCAAGGTGTGGCAGATGACTGGACTGATCTTGTACTTTGAAAGTGCAGAGACTTTTCAGAAACACTGTTTTGGATGTTGCTTTTCATGTGACACTACACACAAGTGGGACTTAAGCAGATAAAGTTGATCTGTCATGTACATATAATCATAATCAAGTGTCCATAGACTGGCATATTAGTGTCTCTCCAGCACACCTGTGCACAGAAACACATGCACCGTTGTGGTGCAGTTCAGGTTTGACTAGAGTAAAATACATAGTGTATATAATTTTTATTTTACTGTGGTGTTTTTGCTTCTGCATTCAGCAAATCCAGTTTGCTGCTTTACATTTTGAAATCTTTGTTTTCTTTTCATACAGCTTCTGGTGGAGGTGGCTAAGTAATCATCTTTCAAGTCTCTTTTCAGGTAAATATGCTTTGTGTTGGACAATGTTGCTAACATTTGCTGTTATGTGATACTTGGGTAGATATAACAAGAGATGGCTGTAATCCTTGGGAGAATAGAGTGTTGGAGTATTGAATGATGCATTAGTAGGTATGAACAAGGGGTGGATTTGACCCTTGCGACAGACAAAGAAAACAGCATACAGAATACAGACTGTGCATTTTTATTAAAAAAAGTGATGACAGTCCTCTTAGAGGCATTATTTTAATGGTTAATATTTAGAGTATTAGTATTTAAATCTCAAAAATGAAGTGTAGTATGTGTACTGTTGAAATTGCAATAAACCAGAATAAAAAAAAAAGTTTTTTGAACACTGCATACATACTTGGGAAACCTTTATCAGAAAGGATTCCTCAAATGATCATTCTGTCTTTTTGCATACTTACACAGCCCCACACACATTCAGTGCTAGGGTGTTTTAAATGAAAATGCCAGTAAAGAAGTCAACTGTTTATTTTAAAGAGGGCACATAGAAAATGAGAAAAAGTTCCTAAATAAAAGCTCAATGTATTGTGAACAGTCAGAAAT
>NC_056747.1:858532599-858550099 GCF_019279795.1 Protopterus annectens | reverse complement strand
TGCCAGCAGAAAACATAGGTACAAACTATTCAGTTGTACAATTCACGAGTACCAACAATACATTTTTAAATATGCTTATAAAGAGGTGCATCAAAAAGCAATTGTACAAACTTTAATTGAACTGCAGCCTCTAATATATTACTTATTGAGATTAAAAGCCCTGAAACTATGATTATTTCTGTTTCTGTCTCCCGTTTTTCATCCAATATCTCCTGTTACTGTAAAATCTCCTGTTTACTGTAAAACTGTTTTATATATATATATATATATATATATATATATATATATATATATATATATATACATACACATCTGGTATATTGTTTTAGTGGCTGATGGTGCATAATTTTCATATAATCTGTTACTTGCATTTTTAATGGTAATGTTTAGTTTTAAATAAGGATTAATGTTTTTAAGTGAACTGTTTTTGTTATTGTTTATTGAATGATTTTTGGAGGGAAATTATTCAATTAAGAAGATGTATTTAAGTACAATTGTGTTGAGGCTTTTTTATCTGAAGAAGTCCATTTTAAATATTTCACGGCTGAAAGCACTAATCTGTGTAAAATAAAAATTGTTGCGTGACTACAGCTTGTTTTGCATTTGTTGTTTTTTTTTTTTTTGTTTGTTTTTTTTTTTTTTGGTTCAGTATTGTTGTTGTTCGTTTTTACATACATCCACCCAGATCACAAGAGTGCACTGGAAATCCAATAGGGTACTTCATGTTATTCTCAGACTGCCAGCCTGGAAGTGTTTCAGTGTAAACTTTGCATGCTTCACTAATTGTACTCTTACTGCACCTTACTCCACTATTACTTGAATTATCCATCTTAAGGTAGAAACATCATTATTTTGTATCCCAACCCATTTTTTTTTCTTAACTTTATTCATCAAGACCCTAAAGATTTGCTCAGCTTCATCCATGAAGCAAAACCTGGTGTTGGCTCATTCCAAAGATGACTGTTGTGCCTCAACTAAGTGATACAAGTATCTAAGAAATGTAATTGTTTGCCTCAGTCACCCAAAATTGTTTCATTTATAACATCTTTAAACTTGACATCGACTGGTGACACTTATGAAAGACATAATTTATATAGCTTGATCAAAACCATAACTTTATTTGCTGTACCTGGTCATTCATAACTACGTTCTTTGGAAGGGAAGCTGTACATTCATGTTAAACGTTAACAACTGAGCATAGGTAAGTTTATGCCCCCTTGCCACAGTGGATAACCTCTCCTTCTAGCAAGATCTGTCATTGTTGGAAATCATTAGAAAGAACATTTTTAATTAAATTGCCTGTAATGTTAAGGGTAGTCTGGGACCTCTCAGCCTCCAGATTCTTTTGGTAATGGGAAATTATCCAAGGGTACAGTAAGAGTATTCCCCCATAAAATCCAACAGCCATTGCTTCAGCCTGGTGGGAAGAATACTGGGGTTTGACTTGGGAAGGTCTGTCTCACATAGAACCACTGAAAGAGCACATTCATCAGAAGGGCTTGCACTTTTTAATTTATATATGCCATTACTACTCCCCAAAGCAGGAACAAAACAATAGTAGTTTCTGTAGTAAAGCCTCCTGCATCTTTTTGTGATTTTAGTGTAGTGAGTTCTTGAGCCACACACCTGAATGTTTAACTTTATTGTAACCCTACATGTAGGGAAAATAAGATTACAATTGGGCCTCTGAGGGAGTGATTATATTTACTGCAACTCTTTGAAGTCCTGCTGGGTTTATTTTATACTGTAGCAGTTATCCAAAGGTCTGTAGAATTTCAGTCAGCATAGTCTGATCTCTCTAGGAGTACGCAAGACTAATGACATCATGTGAAATAAGGAGATCTACATTTGTTTCTGTCCATTCGAAGCCCTAAATTCTAGTTGTCTTTCCCATTATATTAAAGGCAAATGGGATGATTGAGAAGCCTGATGGGTGCTCTAGAACAACTCAAAGGTTTTGAAAATAATGCTGAAATTTGAACTCTCTAGTCATACAATTGTTATATATTTCCTGGATAAGGTGAACAAAATCATCTGGAAATCCCATTTTTCTCAAAACTGCAAACAAAATTCTCACTCTTAAGAGTGAAATGCTTTTTGACATCAAGGCTAATGGATTTAGTATTCTAGTTTGATTCTTACATTAGCAGTAATGTTTTAATGATACTATCATATGCTTTCCACTCTCCCACAAACCCACACTGATCTCTCTGAATCAGTTTGTGTTATTTCCATTACTATTTTAGACAGCAAAGACACGAGTATCTTGTAATCATGATTGACTGCTGATATGGATCAGTAGGAGAATGGCAACACTGTGTCCTTCCCTTCTTTTAATTATTTATTTGTTTGTATATTTGTTAACCAGGAGGGTGGACTGCTACAAGACCCTTTTTAGGCTGTACCTGTGCCATCTGTCAAAGGCACTACAGGCAACAAAAAGTAGAATGACAAACATTTTTATCAGTTGCTGTAATACATATGCAGCTACTGAACATAAGACAAATGATATTCTGTTCATTCAGTTCATCCAGTCCAACACATGGGTCCTCAGAGCCACTTATCGGATTTAATACGGCAACATCAATGCTCCAGCTTCATTCCATTTAAGAATTTTTCCCGCCCACAATACGCCTGTCACCTGATTTATCCCAGATCTCGTTTGCCACCTCTGTAAATGGAAGTTGATCTGTGCAGGTAAGTGTTCCACCTCAATATTTTGGTGAAACCTTTGTAGAATTTGGGTACTTTTTTAGTATAGGGGCCTTTACAGCTGTATTAACCGTATTTATTACTTTGATTTGCTTAAAAGTTGTATCTCTTAGTTTGAACCCCTTCTTCCAGGGTGTTTCCTGACATTGCAGATTACTTTCAGTCTTTAAACTGTGTGTGATTTTTCTCTTGTAGGTTAGTAGTAGTTAAGATGGTTCTTAGTATAACATTTAATAGGAGTTTGTTTGTGTTGTACTTATTTTTCTATCTATATGTATAACTTCAACTCTTTAGAGTGTGTATTAATGTGGATAGTAGTTTATTTCATTACAGTGTGTGTTAAGATTCTTAGTGTGTTTTACTCAGATTATCTACCTTCATGGATAAACAAACAAGTTTTAAAAAGTGTTTCCTTTGTGGGCACAAAATCCCACCACAAGGACTTATGTAACCAATTAGTTGTCTGCCTGCGTGCCCCTCACCTTATGGTGGACTGCGATATCTGCAAAGGGTTTGGTCTTCTAACTCTTTCAGGCAAGAGGAATGAAATAATTTTAAAAGGCGTTCTTCCTTCAGATGCAGAGACATTGAAGCCTAAGAAACATTTGGAGAAGCCATCCAATCCCAGAGACTCTGATCACTAAAAGAGACATGAGGATCTGATGTCTCTTGTCTCGGCTCAAAAGCAGCTGAGACTTGAGGGGTCATTAGCCAGGGCATTGATGTACACGTCCCTTCTGGATCCAATACCTTCGGAGCTGATAGTCCTACAAGATTCTCCCATGAAAGAAGTTCTAGTGGAGAAGCCTGATCAGCGCCCCCTGTCTCTCATCGGTGCTGTCGACAAAATCTTTCTAGTCCTATAAAAGTACTTCAAAAGTTGATCTGGACTTTTTGATGCAGAGTTTTCTAATTACTCAGGTGGAAATAGGAGTCATTCCATAGGTTCAAATGTTCATGAGCAAGTGCTAGGGTAGCCTTCCCTTTGCAGGCCATTTTAAGCTTAGCTAGTTTTCTTTCAAAGGGTGAGAATCAAACCCTGTACCTTGTGTTTGAGTTAACACCTTAACCATTATGCCAACCTCTAACCCCCCCCCTGGCAATTAACACACTATGCCAGTGGTTGAACCCTGGACCTTTGTGACTTTAAAAGGCCCAACAAACCACTCTACACAACTTGGCTGGAAGCTTTGAAGGTGGTCAGATCCACTCAGTTTCTTTGCTGGTCCATGCTTCAGTTCTGGTGTCTTCAGATCCATTCTTCCTCTGGAGCCCGTGTCCACTGTGCATACTTCCTTGTTAGTGCCTGCACTGAGGTTTCCAGATCAGACTGTTTCACCTCCAATCTTGTCAGAGTTTATACAGTCCCAAGACTGAGGAGTCATGCTAGTAACCTCAACACCAGTCTTGGATCCGTTGCAGTCACGTCCATTGCCCTTGTCAGCATTGTCAGCCTTCGACTCTTCATTTTCGATCCCCTCACCAGAGCAGTCCTTTGAGCTTGGAGCTTTCTCCTGCCTTTGGTACTTGGCACTCCAAAGGGAAGGTTTAATCCATTGACTCGAGTGAGGTCTTTGATCATTCTGAGACTGGATAGTCCTTTCAGGCATTTATTTATTTTCATTTGTTAAACTGGTAGTGCCTGACTGGACCAGTAGCCCATTTTTAGCAGAGACCCTGAGAGAAAAGCTCCAAGGAAGATTACAATAGTTTTTATATTTGACATATGACTTTTACAGTGTTTACAGTGCATAAAGCGTTGTCGCCTCACAGTTAGACGTTGCCCATTCGATTCTCAGTTAGAGCGTCTTCTGTGTGGCGACATGCGTGAACGGGCATTTCTTCGTTGAAGGTTGTGCGTTAAGCCCGGCAAGCCAGCATGTAAAACTCTACTGCCAATCATTAGCGGACCGGAGTTCCTCTGTGGCGACCCCTAACCGGGAAAAGCCGAAAGACACAAACAAACAAACAAACAGTGCATAAAGTAATACAAATAGAAATACAATTGCAAGGTTCGTAACATGGTGTCTAAATGGCAAGTAACAATGGTAGTCGTATCAAACAATAAAATAAACAATATAAGCAATACCAAACAATATCAAACAGTATAAATAGTTGTACCATACATGTTAATGGGAACAATAACTTTTTTTTTTTTTTTTTTTTTTTTTTTTTTTTTTTTTGGAGAACATAACACAGTCTGGGAGTAAGAAGGCTTAAATGGCCAGGAGATATTGAGAAAGGGTAGTGTAAAGAAAGAAGTTTGACATTTATGGGTTAAAGTATTTAGCCTGGGTGAGAACAGGAGCTAAGCCTATGTTTACAGAAGTATTCCTTTAAGGTGTGTTTAAATGTGTGTGTATCATTGATACAGAATATGCTGTGGTAGAGAGTTCCATTGTTTGGCAATGATATGGGAGTAAAGGGAGATGCCATTAGAGTTTTGGCCTTTATTAACCTTTAACAATATTTTATCAGCAGACATCAGGGGTGTTGGGTTACTATAGGGTTGGACAAGATGAGATAACGCTGGGCAGTTGCCAGGTTTGTATAGGACTGTATGAGTGGTTAGTAGCTTATTCAGGGTAAGAAGATGAGGCAACTCTAGCCAGTTTAGCTGAAGAAGGGCAGTACAATGGTGAGATCTTTGAGACTAATTAGTAGCAAATTTGGCAATTTTGTTATAGCAGGATTCAAGACTGTTTAGGTGTTGAGGAGGATGATTAGTTCAGAACCTGCAAACAGGCTTCTCCAGGGTCAAATCCACTCAGAGGCTCACTTTCTGTCTTTCCTCCACCTACTCGTCAGTCACCCAGTGGTTGGAGCCAAACTACAAGTTTCAATTCCACTGCTCCACAGCAGCTTTAGTCATCTAAGGCAGACAAAGCCATCCCTGAAATGCCAAAAAAGAGAATGTATAAAAGGAAGCACCTAGAGTCTGCTTTGGTATCTTCCATCTCAGATTCTGACTTGGACAATCAAGAAGGTTCCCTGCTATCCCCTCCAGAGGACGCTTCATTTTGCAATATCTTGGAGCTTATTCGCCTAAACAAAGCTTGGTCTGTAGATTCTCCCTATCAGGACAAGACGGTTCTTAATGAGACTTATGGTTTGGCACCATCTACATCCTGGATGGTAATTCTGGCTAACAAACTTATAGATCCAGCAGCCTGGAAGTTATGGCAGGAACCAGACAATTGTGAAGCAGTTCCTAAAAAATCCGAAGGATACTTTGACCCTTGAAAAAGAGACGGCTTTGGGCTAATTCCCCTGAGGTGCACTCCATTATCTTGGCTGTCAGGCTACAAAAAGAGAGCTTTCATGGATTCTCACTCCATCCACCCACTAAGAGTTCAGGGTGATGGATAGGCTAGGGAAGCATGATTATGCTTTAGATACATTTGTGTTAAGGGTCTTTAACTACATCACTTGTATGAATAGATTTCGGAGATATCTCACTCAGCAAACCTTATCTGCTCTGAGGAATTTCTTTGCCACCGGTAAGTAAGCAACTGATGTCAACTATTTTCACTATGTCAGATATAACCAATCTCTTCATGTGCCTCATGCGTAATGCAGTGAATGGAGAGGCTAAGCAGCCAGATCAGGCATTGTCATGAGACACTGCACATGGCTACATCTGTGTGAGTTTGTGGACAATTGTATGGCATCATTCACGAATGCTTCCTTTGATAGATCATCTCTTTGTTCCTTTAATTAATTATAGAAAGAATGCAGAAGTGCGAGCAGGATGGAAAGACTCTGTCTGCCATCAGAGAGGCCTCTCAAATAGCGTATACCAGGAACCAAAAAAGGACTCAATATATCTTGTTCTGGAAGTCTAGGCATGAACAGTTTGACTTACCTTCTGAAAGGGGCAGCTGTGGAAGAGGTGGCCTCTTCA
Source organism: Protopterus annectens (assembly GCF_019279795.1). Lineage (NCBI taxonomy): Eukaryota > Metazoa > Chordata > Ceratodontiformes > Protopteridae > Protopterus > Protopterus annectens. Next base: position 858,543,483 of record NC_056747.1, on the reverse strand, counting down.
ACGAATATCAGTCCAGAGGCAGATGGGGGTCCGCAAAGCCAGGTATCTTGCAGTCCCTTTTCAGATTGAAAGCAGCAATATCCATTTAGGTTTGCCTGGCTGCTCCACTCTGGGGGTAGTTGCGGGGAGGGGGGACAGTTTTCTCCCCACTCATCCATCACGCAGTACAGATGGGTAAGAGGAATTCTATCTAGAGGCTACTACATTCCATTTTCTCTAGCACCATTCCAGTCCATCAGGCTGTTACTGGATGTTCCACCCCAACGGGACAAAGAGGCCAAAAGAGAGGTTCTTTCTCCATTAGAAAAAAAGAGCCATCAAAAGGTACCACCAGACGAAAGAGGGTCAAGGTTTTATTTGGTTCCTAAGAAAAATCAGGACATCAGCCAATCTTGGACCAAAGTCTCCTGAATGGATTTGTTCTCAAGATGTGCTTCAGAATGGTCAAAGTGCAATTGATTCTATCCTGTCTCAGGAAGTATAACTGAATATGTTGAATACATCTCCACAATGCCTACCTTCACATAAAGATTGCAAAGGAGTCAAGGAGATTTTGTACTCCTTTGGAATAGGAGCCAATCATTATCAGTTCAGGATCCTGCCATTTAGTACAACCACAGCCCCCAGGATGTTTACCAAAAGCATGGCCATCATAGCAGATAACCTTGGGTTTCAGGATCTTTCCTTATCTGTACAATAGACTCCTAGGTGACCCCTCAATGGAGTCCCTCACTAAAGCTAGGAATTGGCTTCTAAACCATTGCACCACTCTGGGGATATCGGTCAACCTTCAAAAGTCAAAATTGATTAATTCCCAAACCATTACATTCACAGGATGCAGTTTGGATACCGCTCTGCAAAATCTGACTTCCACAAGAATAAGTTCACTCTCTGGAAGCTCCAGTACAGTTGCTTCTTCTCATTCCTTCCACACCTGCAGCTATGGTCTTGAGAGTGCTGCGTCTCATGGACTGTTGTATCTTGATGGTTTATTTTGTACATTTGTACATGCAACTATTGCAATGTTTTTTACAAGCTCAGTTGTGCCAACTTTGACACTCTGTCTGAGACCATCATTTTCACAGAATCTTGCAGAGTCCACCTGAAGCGGTGGCTTGACTCATCTCTGATATCTGCAGAGAAGCCATTTGTGACACCAACTCCAGTAGCTACATTTACCATGGGGTACATCCTTCCTGGGGTAGGGAGCCATATTAAGGGGTGTTAGTCCAAGGTTAGTGGTCCAATTTATATGCTAGCATCACATAAATGTCCTGGAGCTGAGGGCTGCCCTTTATGTGTTGCAGGAACATTCAGGACCAACTTCCTCAGTTCTTCAAAGTGTTTTTTCTGTTAAGACCCCTGTTAAAGATCCCATCCCACCTTGGGATCAGAGCCTAGTTCTGGAAGCTCTTACTAGGCCACCATTCCAGCCAGCTTACGCTGCTCAATTGAAATACATTTCCGGGAAGTCACTGTTTTTAGTATCTATCACAAAAGCAAAGAGGATATCAGACCTGCAGGCTTTACCTTCTTCATTCTCTTGCATTGTTTTTAACAGGGATAGAGTGTCCTTCAGGACTAAGCTTTCATTCATTCATTCCTAAGGAGCCTATGGAGTCAAATTTGTCTCATCCTATTCATTACCTGTTTTCTTTCCAAATTACCCTAAAAGAGGAGGATATATTTTGCATACCATAGATGTTCATAGACAGTTACGTTTCTACCTTCGTAGAACCAAACCATTCCGTAAAGGTGCACAACTATTCATTTCCTGTGCTTCTTACAAATTGGAGCAAAAGGTATCTAAAGTTTCCCTTTCTAGATCATTGTCATATTGCATCACATTTATTTATACTAATCGGAAAAAGCTCTTAGGTATACCTAAAGCTCATTCCACTAGAGCCGTGGCTACTTCCATGGCCTTCTTTGGGTATTTTTCAAGTAATGATATTTGTGATGTGCCTACCTGGTCTTCGTGCATACCTTTATCAGTCACTACAAGTTGGATTACCAATCTAGAGCCTGAGCTTCTTCAGCTGTACCATTCTGAAAGGTCTTCTGTCAAGAGGCTACCCAAGAAAATTTGTAGCTGGGGATTGTAACCAATATGTCATAGTGGATGGACTGAATGAGTAGGACACGTTATGTATTTACCATAATGATAGATCATTAATGTCTGTCCGATATGACAACCCTTCCACCATCTCCCATCCTGCTGTTGTAAGACCTGAAGGGTTATCTCATTATCTTAAGGACTATTTCATGTTAATGTTTCACAGATAGTTCTTAAGCAGCCCAACTGAGCTCTGAGATAGATCAGGGGATGTGCAGCATGGGTGGGAAATTTTTTAAGGGATTCCAGGTTGGAGTACTAATGTTGTCATATTAGATCTGACAAGTGGCTTTGAGGACCCATCTGTCGTATCGGATGGACATCATTGAAAGGATCTGCCATTATAGTAAGTACATAACTTTTGTTTACTAAATATGAACGTAATCTTAGCTCTGCAGAAATGTAATATATCTTGATAGAATAGTGTTCCAGCTTATTGAAGAGTAGTTAAAGCCACCTAAAGTAAGGGATTTTTAGCTAATATGAAGATGATAGAATGCTGTGGAATCTCACAAAGGATGAAGTTGGCCTGTAGCAAGCTATTAGTTGATTATTAATCCTACTTGGTGATCTGTAGTTCATTTTGTGAATCATTAGGGATCTGCCTGGAGATGTGTTCCTTGACAAATATGGAGAGTCAATTGCAGTTGCCATTGGACCTGAAGGCATGAAAAGGTCAAAACTGTGGTACAGATGAGTGATATCTCTACATTTAAACCACTTTTTTTTTAATAACTTTTTTGGTTCACCCCCTTGCCCATCATACCTGCAGGCTTGGCCCCAGTGCCCCATGTCCAAACTGTATCTACCAGCTAGTCCTAGTCTCCTACCCAACCCAGACTGACTCTGGAATTGCTGGGACCAGTTGTAGATGCCAGGGGTATCCTGTGGGCTCTGCTGTCTTTGTTGCTGTCTTTTTCTTTTTTCCCTTTTTATATGCCCTACCCATTTTCTTCCCATCCCCTCTTGTTGACCACATACGAGGGCAGTTCCCCTTTATGGACCATGCATCCCCCTCCCCTTAGGGAGGATAACTGAGCATGTCCTTCTATTCATATGTTGCAGTATTCATAGCAAGAGGGAGTCTGCCACAGGATAACATGAATGTCTGGCCAGTATACAAAAATCTAAGGCTACTGTATGGTACGGGTGACGTTGGTCATAAAGTGACATCTGTTATATAGCAGACATTGGCACATACGATCCTCAGAACTTTTCTGCCTCCAATCTGAACATCTTTTCCGGTCGTTTGTTTGACAGTAAAGTTTCGGATTCTAAATCAGATAATTGCCCATTGGTTGTTTTCCTTAATTTTTTTATTTTGTGCTACTGTTGTTTGCTGAGGTTGCATATCATCTAGGAAGGGCAAGTGTCAGTGTGGAAGGCAAATTCCAAATAAGGATACCCACGATCTGTGCCTTTTTTGCCTAGGCCATAACCATGACCATACCTCTTGTGCTATTTGTAAGGCCTTTGTCCCAAAGACCCTGCGGAGTTGTCTTGTGTTTCTTAATTTATATGTAGAGAACCAGTGCCCAAGTGTTTAACATGCAATGCCATGGAAAGTGCATCGAGGCCTTCAGAGGAGTCTGCTCTTAAAAAAGCCAAGAAATCTAGGCCTGAGGTATCTGCTGCTCCTCCAATTCTGGAAGTTTCTTCTAAGGCCGATGTTGGCCTGAAGACCTGTTCGGGGGTAGCTGGTAATTTTCTACAAGTACCGCTGTGGAGGCTGCAAAGGATCCTGCTAGTATGTTCTCAGGGGATATGCAGACGTCTGCTTCAGATGTAGTTGGGAAACCCAGGCTCATTGTCTCTGGAGGTCCTTGAGCCATTATTCAAATCCTGGTTTGTCAAGTGGTCCCTAGCAGTATAACTGCAGCCCGACATCAATTCCCTTGTCCTGCCACCATATGAAAGTCCCTCTAAAAAGAACAAGAAACCTAAGTATCCTTCTCCTCAGCAAAAATCTATGGATTGGCAAGCCTTTTCACAAGGTCTGTTTAACACCTTTATGGCAGTTAGGCAGTCCACAGGGGTCTCTCTTTCTTCTCCTTCCCTTTCTCCAGTTTCTCCTCAAAGTATTAGGATTGAGGATGATTCAGATGAGGAGGTTTCCTCGTGTCTATATCATATTATTGTATCATGAATGCTCTTTCATCGAACCGATAATATCAAAACAACAAAAAAGCGAACACACGAAACAATTAATTTTTTCCCAGGGAAAAAATTTGCTGCTCCTCAAAAAAAAAACAAACAAAAGTTTAAACACAAAATGAAAAAACCCTACTTAAATATACCAACTCTGAGATCACACCATAGTGGAGGAAATGGTAAAGTCCCAAAGTCAGCCCATTTTCTTCCCTGGGAAAAAAAATCGATGTTCCATGACTTCGCTATTTTCTCCTTTCGACATTATCAGATCGATGAAAGCTCGTTCACTCTTTTCATCATCCGATAATGTGATATAGACCCGTTTCCTCTGGGGATGAGTCTCTGGCATATTCTGCCCAGATGTCTTCTGCATTGGGATATGCTTCCCCAGAGGAAGCATCTAATGGAACTGAATCTCCAGGGGAGGATATTACCTTTTGGAGAGACCATTGTAAAAATGAGAGAATTTTTCCAGTGGGACTACTCTCAGGTTTCTGAGATACAAAAAAGATATTACAATCTTTTACAGATGGATTCCTCATCCTCATCTGTACTACCTCCGGTGCTTCCAGCTTTCTTGGATGCCTTCTCATCTTCTCCTAAATGTCTGGATTCATAACCTCCTGCTCTTAAAAGTCCAGACAGGTTCTACAAAGTGCCAGAAGACTGTAAGTTTTTGGTTAAGTGGCCTTCTACAGATCCAGCTACAGTCTCCGTAGCTTCAGATAAGTCCTCTAAACTTCTGCCTTCCACCTCCCTTCTCCCCTTGGATAAGGAGAGCAAAGTTATGGAAAAGTTGTGAAACAAAAGTATATACTTTGGCCACCCTGGCCTTTAGGGCCATAAACTACCAGATGCATATGGCCAAGTACTCCTTAGCCCTCCTATCTCAAGCCACCAAGCTCATTTCTGAGCTTCCAGACTCTAACACTAAATCCCAGCTTGCTTCCATTTTAGGATGCACTGCCCAAGTGACATAGCATTCTATTAAATGCAACTATGATGCAGTGGAAGCATCTGCCAGAGCTGCTGCATCTGACTGTGTCCTTCAGTGTACTCTTTGCTGAGACTCCAGCCACTGCCAGATGATATCATAGCCAAAATTATGGATCCTCCACTAGATTCCAAAGCCTTGTTTGGATCTGCAGCTGCAGAACTTTTTAAGCCTTTGCAAGAAAAGGGCAAGGAGTTCCAGGACCTTAAACATATTTTTGTGCCACCAGTTCCAAATTTTCAAAGGAACTACTCTTCCAAAACTCTATTTGTTAGGAAGCTATCCAGACCTCCTCCTTCTAAGAGTAAAAGAGGTACCAGAAAGCCTTGTTCTGCCAAGTCTTCATCTGCAACTCCTGCTGCTCAGAAACAGCCCTTTCCAAGCAAGCCAGGTAGTCTGTTACTACCAACCTCTTTGCAGTGGGATCCTTCTATCCTTGTGTCTTTCCTTGTCCCGTCCTGCTTGGAAACGATCACCCAAGATTCCTGGGTCCTTTCTGTAATCATCAGAGGAAGCTTCATAGTATGGAAAGCTCCTCTTACCTTCAGGGGTATTCCAGAACCCCCAAAAGATCAGTTGGTATCCTTTCCTCAGGTGATTCACAACTTGTTTTATGAGGGTAGCATTCAAGAGGTTCCACCTTCCCAAACAGGAAAGGGTTTCTATTCAAAAATGTTCCTAGTCCCCAGAAAATATGGTCCTTAGAGATCCATTCTAGATCTGTCTTATCTAAACACCTTTTTAAAGGTACCCACCTTTCACATGCTTTCCTTAAATGCTCTCCTTCCTCAGACCTTCAGTGTTGGGCAAAAAGCTCAAAAAAGATTTTGTCATTGTGGTCATCATCCCAGATATCATCCAGGTATCTAAAATAAAGTGACCAAAGCTTATTGAATCTTGATTGGAACAGGTATCTCTTCTCCCAAGTGAACACAACAAGGTTTACAAAAATAGCGCAAGCAGCACCCATTGCGACCCCGCTCACTTACTTATAGAATTCACCTTCAAAGAAGATGTAGTTGTTACTCAACACAAGGTCCATTAGGTCAACCAAAAATCTGATCTCAGTAGGATCAAATAGATGTTCATGTGAGATGGCTTCCTCATACTCTAGTCCAATATCATGGGGAATGCAGGAAAGGAGGTCACTAACATTGATGGTCAAAAATTGTGCTCTTTCCCTTGAAAGACTGGGGTTTAACTTCCCCAAAAAATTCCATGAGCCCTTTTAAAATATGTTGGTGTTTGTTCAACAATATTTTTAGTTTCCTATCTAAGTACACTGCCAGAGAGTAGGTTTTAGACCCCTGGGCTGCTACGATAAGATGATAGGGCAGGTCTTCCCCATTTTTGTGTGTCTTGGGAATGCCGAAATCTGAGGGAATTAAAGCCTCCTTGATGTGTAGAAACTCGTAAATTTAATTTGTAATAGTGTGTGTGTGTGTGTGTGTGGGGGGGGGGTGATTACCACACAAATAGATTATGTACGAAAAATCTTTAGTATGTTGCAAGATGAAAGTCGGTATAGGACAACTTCTAGGAACAAGATTAATATCTCGTACAGAAGCATCAATTTATTTCTTGAAGATGAACTTTTACAGGGCGCTATTAAACCCCAGTTTTTCAAGGGAAGGAGCACAACTTTGACCATCAGTGTTGTTGACCTCTTTTCCTGCATTCCCCATGATATTGAACTAGAGTTCTTTGAGGAAACCATCTCGCATAACCATCTATTTGATCCTTACATATTATCGCAACCACATTCTAAACCACTCTGTGACTTGACTTTTGGCTCGTTTTCTAAACAGAAAACAAACCCCATATCTGTAAACAAATCGAGGAAGCCATAAAATAAAACTTTGTTAGATAACAGTAACACTTTTACAGAAAATGTAAAAAAAAAATTAAAATTCTGTGAAATTTATCTCGTGTTGCTTTTCTCCATGGCTCTTTGCTGACAAAGGGTTATTGCCTAGTTGGACATTCATGGTAAAGAAATGTGAAATAAATAAATAATGAAATAAATACATGGTGTTATTTTTTTTCCTTGTTCACTGTAATGTTGTTGTTCTGCTAATGAGAAAGATGCCAGCATTTTTTTTGTTACACTACGGTTCTTTACTTAGACGACAGTCAAGGTAGCTTCCGTGGACAGAAGGGAGTAAGAGAACAACAGATAAAGACATGCTTGGTTTGGGTGGGAATAACTGTAAGTTGTTGTTGGACAAAGCAAAGAAAAACGTGTATTTCACCATATCCTGATTAAGTACGGCTCCAAATGCTGCTTTCGCTTTCCTGATAAACAGTAAAAATATGACAACCCTGGGGAAGTGTTCTGAGTCTGTACCCCAGTTGGCTCATTTTGTAAACGAAAAAGCAATCCTGCTTCTGTAAAGTACTCCAGTCAGCCATCAAATCAAACATTGTTGTATAACACTAAAACTTTGAAGAAAAAAAAAGGACCGGATCTTTGTTTCAGACTGCTGCTACACACCAGTCAAGGATCAGGAGTGCCCAATGTCAGTGTCTACCATCCTAACGTCAAGTTGCAGAGTAGTTTAGAAAGTGGTTGCGATAATACATAAGTACCTTAATTTGGATTGATAAGGAGATGTGGAAGGTTAAACTCTTGATTTGACCCAATTTAATTTACTGTTTTATCAGTATAAGTATAATCCACTTGCAGGAACCACATGTATGCAGCTGTGTTCTGGCTAGTATATTGCAAGAGAGCTATTAAAATAATAATCAGTTTTATCTGCATTTACAGGTAGAAGCCATATAATATACAAGGTATAGCAAGAAACTGTTGCATTTTCTCCTGGTACAGTATACTTATAAACCACCATAAAATGATTAGTGACATACTTCTGTTCACCTCTTGTGAAGCACTAAAGGAAGCATTGAAATTCAAGATGGATAATGGAGGAAGGAGGAGCTGTGTGGGTAATGGGGGGAGATGTACTTAGTTTGGTGGGGTGAAATGGGAGCTGAATTTGTTGGCAAGGATGTTGAAGTCTTCCTCCTGATCACAGTAAGTGGAGGTGCTGGATATTATTTCAGAGCAGAAATGAGTGATTATTTTGAAATTCCTGTTATAGTTGAACAAATGGCTTCAGTTGGCAGAAGTGGCAGTTTTAATTAATAGTTAGCCTTACATTTCTTAGTAGAGCATTTAGATTCTTGCCAAGAAAGGGAGGTTGGCATAATGGTTAAGGTGTTTACCTTCAAACATGAGGTGCAGATTTTGATTCTCACACAGGGTAATTAGCTAGTTAGTTAGTCTAGACCTAATCTATGAGCACATGAGCCTGTGAACCTATAAAATTTATTAGGAGGAAGGATATTGGCAGATTTTTTTCAGGGTCTTCCTGAAAAATATTCTCATCTAATGGCAGAGCTTTGTGAGCCAACAGAAATCCCATTTTGTTAGAAACAGCGAAAATCCTTGAAATATTCTCTCCTCATTGAGATACTTGCCACCACCAGGTCAGCACATTTCTTTTAGACCTGTGTGGTATGAATTACTTGCATCAGAACTTCTGTGAATTGTTTTCACTTAGCAACATTTTTGGTATACTAATAAAATCATATTACTGTTCTGTGATACAGTCTTTTGGTGAACATTAATGGGCTGCTTGGATTTTACGGTTTTTGAACAGTTACCATTTCAGGAATGATAGTTTTTGTCACTCCTAATCACAAACACTTAACTAAGACATGGGCGTGCCACACCCATCACAGAAGAGAACAAAAATGTAATTTGCACAATGTAAGGTGTACGTGATGGTTGGCAGATGTTAACTGCAGGATAACTTTGCAGAGATGTTGCCAACTGAAAGACAGAGCTTGAGACGTCATCCAGTTTACACGGCTACATCAAGATGGCTTAATGTGAATAACCCTGATAAGTCACTTTATAGTATTAAAAAAACCTAGATGCTTATTTGTAGAAGTGAAGCTCTCTTCTTCTCCATCTAAATCTGTTGAGAACTGCAGAAAGCATACAAGGAGCTTTGAGCAGTTACTATTAAGTCATCGCCTGCCTAAGTAGACAGTCTACACTAACAAGCCATATGATATAAATAGGAATGTAGTAAAAATGACATTCTAAGAGCTACTATGTTTAAAATATTTTCTGCTAAGTAAGTTTCATAATGCAACTATCTTGGTGTTCACTGGGGGACATGATTTGAAGGTATGACAGCTGTTGGATTGGGTGGATGAACATGTTGCTATGTGCATTTTTTACACATGAGTTGTTATTCTTGCCTGTATTACTCAAACACTGCTGTATTATATTATGTAAAATGCACACAATCTTTATAAAGAAAATCTGCAGTGACCTTACCCCACATTTGTTCATTCAATGAAAATGTTACACTTCAGTAGTTTTGTATTTTACGTCACTATTGCAGATCCTTTTATTATTGAAAGAAGACATACTGTACTCGGTAATGTTTTTGCTTCTTGGAACCTGTCCAATATAATCCCCCCTCTTTAATGTACTAAATACTTTAGCCAGTAATGCTAAGTTCTTGGCACCTTTTCTTCTGAAATGTTGAAAACTGCATTATAGCAGTGAGTTATTATGATGTGTAACCAACTCCATGTAATTAGTGAATGCAGTTCTCAGCCCTCTCCCTTTCTTAATAATTGATTTCCTTTAGCGAGTGCCTTTGGAACTTTGCACATCACAAATAAGTAACAGAAATCAGTTTGTCCTTTTAGGCACGTTACATGATATATCTAGTATAGTGTAATGTTTTCTTTATTTGAAACGTCCGCTCCTTAAACAATTAAGTGATGTATTTTTGGTGTTATTCATTGTTTAGATATAAAAGCTGAAATTGCATCTTTTTCACAGGTTCATAGGTGTGTACTAGGCTAATGGCCCTGGAGCCTTTACAAGCCTAGCTCATAGAAGTGCCCTGGCATCGTGTCACCTGACCTTAGTTCCCAGTGCCTCTATCAAGTAGCGCCACTGGAGTGATCCCCGGGGTGAACTTTCTATTACCCATCCACTTATCAAGATCCCCACTTGAAGAGGGACAGCAAGGTGCTCTGCTTGACATGTATGGGAAGTCTACTGCAGAGCATGAGCAGTCTCTGGGTGAGGAACCTGTCCCTCCAGCATGTTCTGTTGATTGTGGTAATGAGGTTGAGGTGTAGTGCGTAGGGATTGAGATTTCTTTAGATGTAGCATTACTAACAGAGCTGGGTCAGACATGACTTTATAAGTCAAGCAAAGATTGCCTCTTAAGTAGTCGATATGAGACAGAGAATAACTGCAGTCTTTTGAGTCTGTCTGTGTAGGACATGTGTTTAATGGCTAAGATTCTCTTCGTGAGGTACTTCTGTGGCCTCTCTAGCTGTTGCAGGTGTCTAGTGAGGTACACGCCAAATATATGGCATTGTACTCAATGATTGGTTTAATGAGGGAAGAGTAGAGAGTGAGAGAGACTATTGCCTCTTCCTTCCTGGATGCAAAACCCTTGGTAATGAGATGTGCTACATAGAAGGACTTTCTGACCACAGTGGCAATGTGGTGGTCGAAGGAGAAGTTGCCGTCAACCTGTGTCCCCAGATCTCTTTGTAATGCCTTTAGTGGGCTCCCATCAAT